>NC_137334.1:5769277-5960499 GCF_965287045.1 Carcharhinus amblyrhynchos | reverse complement strand
CCCCCCACCCTCATCACCACCCCCACCCTCATCACCACCACCCCCACCCTCAGCACCACCCCCTCATCACCCCCCCACCCTCATCACCCCCCCACCCTCATCACCCCCCCACCCTCATCACCACCCCCCACCCTCATCACCCCCCCCACCCTCATCACCCCCCCCACCCTCATCACCCCCCCCACCCTCATCACCACCCCCCACCCTCATCACCCCCCCCATCACCCCCACCCTCATCACCCCCCCACCCTCATCACCACCCCCTCATCACCCCCCACCCTCATCACCACCCCCACCCTCATCACCCCCCCCACCCTCATCACCCCCCCACCCTCATCACCACCCCCACCCTCATCACCACCCCCACCCTCATCACCCCCCCACCCTCATCACCACCCCACCTCATCACCCCCCCACCCTCATCACCCCCCCCACCCTCATCACCCCCCCACCCTCATCACCCCCCCCACCCTCATCACCCCCCCCACCCTCATCACCACCCCCTCATCACCCCCCCACCCTCATCACCCCCCCCACCCTCATCACCCCCCCACCCTCATCACCCCCCCCACCCTCATCACCCCCCCCACCCTCATCACCCCCCCACCCTCATCACCCCCCCCACCCTCATCACCACCCCCTCATCACCCCCCCCACCCTCATCACCCCCCCCACCCTCATCAACCCCCCCCACCCTCATCACCCCCCCCACCCTCATCACCCCCCCACCCTCATCACCCCCCCCACCCTCATCACCCCCCCCACCCTCATCACCCCCCCCACCCTCATCACCACCCCCACCCTCATCACCCCCCCCACCCTCATCACCCCCCCACCCTCATCACCCCCCCCACCCTCATCACCCCCCCACCCTCATCACCCCCCCCACCCTCATCACCCCCCCCACCCTCATCACCCCCCCCTCATCACCCCCCCCACCCTCATCACCCCCCCCACCCTCATCACCCCCCCCACCCTCATCACCCCCCCACCCTCATCACCCCCCCCACCCTCATCACCACCCCCTCATCACCACCCCACCCTCATCACCACCCCTCATCACCCCCCCCACCCTCATCACCCCCCCCTCATCACCCCCCCCACCCTCACCACCACCCCCTCATCACCCCCCCACCCCTTTCCCCATTGTCCCCCCCATCACTCCCTACCCCCATCGCTTCCTTCCCCCCATCGCCTCCTCCCCCATTGCTCCCTCCCCCTATCACTCCATCCCCCTTTGCCCCCTCCTCCCTTTGCCCCCTCCTCCCTTTGCCCCCTCCTCCCTTTGCCCCCTCCCTCCATCGCTCTCTCCCTCCATCGCTTCCTCCCCCTTATCGCCCCTTCCCCCATCGCTCCCTCCCCCCCATCACCACCTCCACCATCACCCCCTCCCAGTCTGACTGGTGCCACCCCCAACATAGATGGCAGGGTGGAGTGTACATGGGCTCAGTTCCTGTTCCTGCGCTCACTCGCTCTCTCTCTCTCTGTCTCACTCGCTCTCTCTCACTCGCTCTCTCTCCCTGTCTCACTCTCTCTGTCTCACTCTCTCTGTCTCACTCTCTCTGTCTCTCTCTCTGTCTCACTCTCTCTGTCTCACTCTCTCTGTCTCACTCTCTCTGTCTCACTCTCTCTGTCTCACTCGCTCTCTCTCACTCGCTCTCTCTGTCTCACTCTCTCTGTCTCACTCTCTCTCTCTCTCTCTGTCTCTCTCTCTGTCTCTCTCTCTGTCTCTCTCTCTGTCTCACTCTCTCTGTCTCACTCTCTCTGTCTCACTCGCTCTCTCTCTCTCTCTGTCTCACTCTCTCTGTCTCACTCTCTCTGTCTCACTCTCTGTGTCTCACTCTCTCTGTCTCACTCACTCTGTCTCACTCGCTCTCTCTCTCCCTGTCTCACTCTCTCTGTCTCACTCTCTCTCTCTCTCTCTGTCTCTCTCTCTGTCTCTCTCTCTGTCTCTCTCTCTGTCTCACTCTCTCTGTCTCACTCTCTCTGTCTCACTCGCTCTCTCTCTCTCTCTGTCTCACTCTCTCTGTCTCACTCTCTCTGTCTCACTCTCTCTGTCTCACTCTCTGTGTCTCACTCTCTCTGTCTCACTCACTCTGTCTCACTCGCTCTCTCTCTCCCTGTCTCACTCTCTCTGTCTCACTCGCTCTCTCTCTCTCTCTGTCTCACTCTCTCTGTCTCACTCTCTCTGTCTCACTCTCTGTGTCTCACTCTCTCTGTCTCACTCACTCTGTCTCACTCGCTCTCTCTCTCCCTGTCTCACTCTCTCTGTCTCACTCGCTCTCTCTCTCTCTGTCTCACTCTCTCTGTCTCACTCTCTCTGTCTCACTCTCTCTGTCTCACTCGCTCTGTCTCACTCGCTCTGTCTCACTCGCTCTGTCTCACTCGCTCTCTCTCTCTCTCTGTCTCTCTCTCTGTCTCTCTCTCTGTCTCACTCTCTCTGTCTCTCTCGCTCTGTCTCTCTCGCTCTGTCTCTCTCGCTCTGTCTCACTCTCTCTGTCTCACTCTCTCTGTCTCTCGCTCTGTCTCACTCTCTCTGTCTCACTCTCTCTGTCTCACTCTCTCTGTCTCACTCTCTCTGTCTCACTCTCTCTGTCTCACTCGCTCTCTCTCTCTCTCTGTCTCACTCTCTCTGTCTCACTCTCTCTGTCTCACTCTCTGTGTCTCACTCTCTCTGTCTCACTCTCTCTGTCTCTCGCTCTGTCTCACTCGCTCTGTCTCACTCGCTCTGTCTCTCTCTGTCTCACTCTCTCTGTCTCACTCGCTCTGTCTCTCTCTGTCTCTCTCTCAGTTCCCGTGTCCCAGTCACCTTTACCTATCTCACACTGTAGACACTGGGTAGAAGCTGTGTTGCGTTTCCCTGTGTTTGGACAGATGTACAGTTTTGTTTCCAGTGCCTGCCTGGCTGTGAACACCTTACTGGATTGGCTGGAAGTTGAAACCCACCCCGTTCTTGCTCGATCCCCACAAGAATATTTTGCCTCGGGGTTAGCACCTGAGAATGAAGGGTATTTTTGTTCTTTCTCCCTTTTCATTCTGAGACTGGTTGTATTGTGTGAAAGTTAAAAGTATAAGAAGTTATTTCAAATGTTCCAACTGAAAAGCCACAACTGTCGCCCAGTTATACTTCTGGAGATTAATGATTGGTTTTTGTGAGGAGAATCTCTGTGTGATATTGCCTCCGTGGCAGGATTTATGTTCACCTCTTGTTGCTGACTTTCCTTCTCCTGCAGGCGTTACACAGCGGGATCTCGGTGGATGATATTTATGAGCTGACTGCGATTGACAAATGGTTCCTGTACAGACTGAAGCAGATAGTGATGTTGGAGAAAGAGTTAGTAAAACACAACAGGTAACTGTCGGCAGCGAGACCCTGATACAAATGTGCATTCTGTCCAGTATCTCAGAATCATAGAATCCCCACACTGCAGAAGGAGGCCATTCAGCCCATCGAGCCTGCACTGACAGCAGGCCCACCTTGACCCCCATCCCCGTAACCACGTGCATCTACCCTGCCATTCCCTTTGACACTAAAGGTCAATTTTAGCATGTCCAGTCCACCTGACCCGCGCATCTTTGGAGTGTGGGAGGAAACCGGAGCACCCGGTGGAAACCCACGCAGACACGGGGAGAATGTGCAAACTCCACATAGACCCGTGCCGGGAATCGAGCCCGGGTCCCTGGCGCTGTGAGGCAGCAGTGCTACCCACTGTGCTGCCAGTAAGGAGATGATATACCCTGTCATAGTGGGTGATAACACAGGGATACAGAGGACAGTCTCAGAATGGGAGGTCAAACTTTCTGAAAGCTTTTAGGAAAAACATCCTGGTTCCCGACAGTAACATCCAGAATGCAGGTGCTTGATGCCATTGCTGTGGTTTTTCACCGATGCCTTCACCAGATCTTAGCAGCTTTATTGTTGCTTTCCACTGACCTAATCCAAATATGCATTGGCTAGGTGGATTGGCCATGCTAAATTACCCCAACGGATATGGGTTAGGGGGATTAGTGGAGATAGGGCTTCAGTAAGAGTTGATGCAGGCTCAATGAGTAACCTTCTACCCAATTGTAGGGATTCATTATTAAAATTGATTTATTCATTAGTGTCACAAGTAGGCTTACATTAACACTGCAATGAAGTTACTGTGAAAATCCCCTAGTTGCCACGCTGCGACACCTGTTCGGGTACACTGAGGGAGAATTTAGCATGGCCAATGCGCCTAACCAGCACATCTTTCAGACTGTGAGAGCACCCGGAGGAAACCCACGCAGACACGGGGAGAATGTGTGACTCAAGCCGGGAATCGAACCCGGGCCCCTGGCGCTGTGAGGCAGCAGTGCTAACCACTGTGCTGTATGAGTGTTGTTTGGCAGTGGTGGCTAATCCTGTAAGTAATTCCATTGAGAAAGAAAGATGCAGCTAAAAAACATGCACCATCCACCGAGGAAGTTAAGGGCGCTATCAAAATGGAAGAAAATGTTTTGCAGGCTGCAGGGGTTTGTAATAGGCCAGAAGATTGGGGACATTTTAGAGACCAGCAAAGGAAGACTGAAAAAGGGAAGAGAGAGAAAATAGAACATGAGAGTACAACTAGCAAGAAATATAAAAACAATCAGTAAGATCACCAAAAAAAAGGAGAGTAGATAAAGTGAATGGGGGAAATTAGTAAAAAAACAAGGATTAGGCTCTCAAAGCCAATCAGCACGAAAACACTGTCTCTCAATGACTCAACTTCCTCCTCTTTTTCCCTTTGTAACTGGTTCTAGATCCTGAAAGGGAAGATGGGATATAATTCAATTCTTCCATGAACAGCTTGTCATCACGGTTTCTCTAAAGTGACGCCTGCTTCACCGACCCCACAGTCAAATGGGGAATTTGCTAATTGATTGGACTCCGATGGGGATTCAGTCAGGAAGGGCAGACGGTGAAGAGTTATCTGGGATGGTACAGCCATTCGGCCCATCGGGTTACACTGACTCTTCTGAAGAGTTATTCCCAGCCCTCCCTTGCCTGTGTTGGGTTTCACCTGCCTGGGTCCCACCAGTCTGTCCACTTTCTCTCCACCACCTTCCCTCCTCTTCCAGGTTCCACCCAAAGCCTCACCCTCAGTGGTCACACGACAATATCAAACTACACCAGGGTATTTCTCCAACCATCTCTCATGAAAAGAGAGAGACATGTATTGCACATTTCAGAGGGGAGTTTTCTCTCCACCGTGACCCCCCACACACCCATCCACCCCCACCCCCATCCCCACCCTCACTCCCACTCCCTCACGGGGGGGTGCGGGAGGCCTCCGGCCATTGGTCAGATCTTCTCACCATTATTGATGGGATTTCCCATTGAATCTACCGTGGGAAAAGCCATGGCAGGGGTGTACTGACAGCGGGACTGGAAGATCCCACTGCCAGGAAGGGCTGGAAAATCCCACCCGAAATCTTCAAATGGTTCAGGGGTGGGATTTTCCAGCCACGCTCGCCGCAGAACTGGAAAATCACGCCCGAGGTAAACGAATCTTTACATGGTCTTTCCCCCGCACCCTCCTCACATGCCCCAATTCCCATGATGGCCAGGACAGGAAAACTCCTCCTCCGGTCTTCCAGCGGTAGGCGTGTAAGTTGTTTCTGATTGCCCGTCTGGTGAATGCTATCTGTTAACCAGCCATCTATCCGTCTCAAGACATTACCTGCAATCCCAGGTGCTTTAACTTTATATAGTAGCCTTTTATGAGAGACCTTGTCAAAAGCCTTCTGAAGGTCTAAATAAACCACATCCACTGGTTCTCCTTGGTCAATTTTACTAGTTATACTGTCAAAGAATTCTAATAGATTTATCAAGCAGGATTTCCCCTTTATAGATCCATGCTGACTTTGTCTGATTATCCCACTGTTTTCCAAATGCTGAGTTATGAAATCCTTGATAATGGTCTTTAGCTACTTCCTCAGTACTGTGGTTAGGCTCACTGCTCTATCATTCCCTGTTTCCCCGCTACCTCCCTGTTTGGATAGCGGGTCACATTAGCTACCCTCCAATCTGTCGGAACCAGTCCAGAGTCCAAAGGATTTGGGAAAATTCTCACCAATGGATCTACTATTTCCAGGACCACTTCCTTAAGTACTTTGGGATGAAGATTATCAGGACCTGGAGATGTAATCACCTTCAATCCCATCAGTTTCCCCCAAACTATTTCTCTATTAATGCTGATTTCCCTCAGCTCCTCACTAGAACGTGTCTCTCTCAGCCTTCTGGCACACTGCTTCAGCCTAACAAAGGGAGACGTGAACAAGGTACGGGATAGGCCAGTGCAGACACGATGGGCTGAAGGGCCTCGTTTTGGACTGTTACTCCAAAGAGGCTCAGAAGCAAAGAGCAGAGGCAGGCTCTGTCTCTCAGTCAGCGTACTCCGTGAGTCAACACTCTGAGTGCAAATTGTCCCGTGTCGCATCAGAATTGCTCTCAGTCCTGTCTCACTGGGTGACTCTGCCGCTGGTACGATAGAATCTCGATACGGGCGTGTGATGTGAGATCTGCCCCAGTACCACCGGACCTGCTTTGCAGTCAGCTTGTGAAGCGAGAGGGTTCACAGTCTGATGACAAACCGAGCAAGAACGTTGTCACGCCGGTCACAAGGCCAACGAACGGTCACACCACATTCACGTTTGTGGTTTGCTGCATCTCTGCTGTAACTCGCACCTCATCAGGGTCAGGGCAAAGTCCTTCTGCCACCAGTTCATCATCTGTACACTTGATTTCAGTGAGGAGGCTCACAACATCAGGTCAAAATCCAGCAGGTTTCTTTGGTAGCAAACGCGTTTGCTTTTGGGCTTTAACCTGGTGAGACTTCTTCCTGTGTTTACCCCAGTCCAACGCCGGCATCTCCACATGGTGACTGCTTGACTCCAGTGCAGTTTGCTCTTGCCCAGTTTCCTGTTCGTCTGGCAAGTAACATCTCACTCGATTCTGATCATAGTCTATAATGACTTCTCCCGTCAGATCTCCAGCGCCACAGACTGGCAGGTCATTCACAATTGCTTTGACTCCTAGAAGGTCATTGACTATCTGACACTTCCTGCATTGATACTCTTCCGGGGCAGCGGAAACGCCTGTGCCACTCCCTGTACCTCAAAGATGACATCCAGATAATAGGAAAATGCTGCATTCATCCAACTCCACTTGCTGTACCCCATCCTTTGTATCTAGGGAGGTGAAGCCTTGGCAATGTTCCTCCAGTAGTTGTTTTTGGTAAATGCTCCTTCCTCCACTCCATTAGAAAGTCAGAGCTGTGCCTCAGCAAAATGCAAATCTTCACTAGTTCCCCCATCAATACACTTCAGACCGCCTGCACACGGCAATAGCTTCCTTGAGGGTAAGTTTCTCTTCCCTCGATAGATGGGTCCTCACATGAATCACAGAATCCCTACAGTGTGGAAGGAGGCCATTTGGCCCATCGGGCCTGCACCGACAACAATCCCACCCTATTACCGTAACCCCACATATTTATCCTGCTAATCCCCCTGGACATTAAGGGGCAATTTAATAAGGCCCATCAACCTAACTCGCAAATCTTTGGACTGTGGGAGGAAACCGGATCACCCGGAGGAAACCCATGCAGACACGGGGAGAATGTGCAAACTCCGCACAGTGACCCGAGGCTAGGATTGAACTCGGGTCCCTGACGCTGTGAGGCAGCAGTGCTAACCACTGTGATCTATTGTTCCTAAAACAACCCTGTCTCATTGTTCAGTTGCTCAAATTCACAAGGTTCAGCTAGGCATCTCAATACAGTCACGTAGTGGTCAATATTCTCCCCCTGAACTCTGATGTTGAACACCTGCTGTTCATAAATAACATTAGTAGCAAGTTCCAATTGCATCTACAATGTTAATCCAGAAAGAACGCTTCAAATGTAGGCAGTAAAAATATAACAAAACATACTCCAACTTATAAATCAAAGAAAAGTTTAATGAAGAAACTTCATTACTTGAGACCTCACCAACTTACCCTACAATTCCCAACATGTTCTAATTTATACTGAGCCAGCTGATCATCACATCATTCTGTCATTGGTTATATGGTTCACTGGGTCAGCTGACCCTTACAACTTGCTATCATTGACCACGTCACAACAGATCCCATGTTACCAACGGTTATATCTAACATACAAGGCCTGTAAAGTTTTACCAGGCTGGTTTCTCTGCTCCTCAGCGAGGTCTGGGCTGCACTCTTTCCCCCAGCACCGATAACCGTGTTGCTGTTCGACATAGGTTCTGGTTTCTGGTTCAACTCTGTGGCAGTTTCATAGTTCTGCCATTGCAAATGGAAGAATTTCCAAAACGTTTCCAAAATCTCCCTTCACCTCCGTAGAAGTTGACAGTGGAACACTCACTGACTCACCCAGCAGCCCTGTACTAAGCTGCAGTCTAAAGTTCTGCTGCTTTCTGCTCTTTCTTACAGTGGCTGTCTCTCTTACAGCCATCAGAATCCACTCACTACTCAGCTGCTAACTCCTGGCGCCGTGTTTTATGTGCTGTGGAAAACTGCCTCCTGCATGTCCGCCCAAGATAACTCCACTGAATATATTCCTTCAATCGGAAGCCATCCGTCACAACTCTGTTGTGCATCTCTTTACGAGTTTTATATCCTTTCTGCAAATTGCACGCTTGGATTAAGTTTGCATTGATGTGAGAATTAAGGGGATGGCACACCCAGGTACCTGGTGAAACTGCCCTATTCCTGTTCACCTTCATCCCAACTCTGTCCACGATTTTACTTCCATCCCATCCCACCATTCCTGAAACCACGTGGAGTAACATTGCCAAGTTGAAGGCCGTGGGCTGATCAGAGAAGGAACTTTCCAATCTCATTTTGTAGGAGCCCAGCCGTCACACAAAGCAGCCCCCCCAATCCATTGACTTCCGGCAGCTCAGAAAAGCAGCCAGTATAATTAAGGACCCCAAACGTACTCTCCTCCACCTTTTCCCGCTGGGAAAACGATACAAAAGTCTGAGGACACGGACCAACTGACTCAAGGATGGCTTCTTCCCTGCTGACGTCAGACATTTGAATGGACCTACCTGGTATATTACGTTGATCTTTCTCTACACTCTATCTGTAGCTGCAACATTATATTCTTCACCCTCTCCTTTCCTTCCCCCTGTGTACTTTATGAACAGTATGCTTTATCTGGACAGCAAGAAATAATACTTTTCACTGTATCCCAATACACGGAAACATAGAACGTTACAGGCCCTTCGGCGCTCAATGTTGTGCCGAACTATGTCCAATCCCAAGATCAAGCTATCCCACTCCCTATCATTCTGGTTTGCAATTATAAATTCAATCAATTATAAATTAAATGTGACAATAATGAACCAAATATGAATTCTTTTGTAGCGAAATTTTATTGCAGATCTTTTCCTCATTTCGGGTTGGCACAATGGTTAGCGCTGCTGCCTCACAGCACCGCGGACCCTGAGTTCGATTCCCGGCTCGGGTCACTGTCTGTGCAGGATTTGCACGTTCTCCCCGTGTCTGCATGGGTTTTCTCCGGGTGCTCCGCTTTCCCCCCACAGTCCAAAGATGTGTGGGTTAGGTGGATTGGCCGTGCTAAATTGCCCCTTAGTGTCAGGGAAATTAACAGGGTAAATATGTGGGGATTTGGGAATAGGGTCTGGGTGGGATTGTGGTTGGTGCAGCCTCGATGGGCTGAATGGCCTCCTTCTGCACTGTTGAGATTCTACGAATGGAAGGAGGGATTCTTCACCTGACCACCTTGGTTGAGTTAAATTCCAAAGATCTTGTCTTGCCGAGCTGAAGAACCATCTGAATATATCTGAGCTGATTTACTTCTATACCAAGCACATTGCCACGAGAATCCTGTCGCAGTATTGATAAAGAGTAAGCGTATCCCACACCAAATCCTGACTTGTATTCGATGACCAATATCCGCATTGACACTGGGGAGGTGAGAAGGAGGACAGTGTCCCCAGTCTGGGTGGGGGGGGGTTTAGTTTTGGTCACGGGGGTGAGGTTGTCGCTGTTAGAGCATTTGCTGTCCATCTCCGATTGCTTTGATGCTGAGACGCCTCCTCGAACTGCTCGCAATCCATGACGGGAGAGGCTGGAAGCTGCCGTTGGAGGTGGTGGAAGCCAGAAGCTTCTGTCCTCACCCATAGATCTGCTAGGCCTCAGGCCTCACCCAGGCAAAGGATACACAGGGGGGGTTGTGAGTCTCTGACCTCCGACCCCAGCCCATGTTGCGTTAACTGCTTTGGTCTCTTCCAGTGAAACCATCACGGATGAGCTGCTGTTGAAAGCGAAGCAAGATGGATTTTCTGACCGACAGATCGGGGACTGTATTGGTCTGACTGAGCTGGACGCCCGGAAACTGAGGGTACAAAGGAACATTAAACCACAGATTAAACAGGTCAGTCACTTGCCGTACCCGGCGAGCTGTGAGCGTGCGTGGCCCCCGTCCAAAATTGGAGATCAGCGTCCTCGGAGTCAGAACGCGGTCCTGCCCTCAATCCCTCTACCCTCGAGTCACCTGACCTCACGCGAGACAGCAATCTGAATCATAAAACTGTGCCACACAAAAGGCCATTCAGCCCATCATCAGGCCCAACGCTCACCTAGAGTACTGGGGAGATGGTGGCGCAGTGGACCAGTAAGCCAAAGACCTAGAGTAATGCTCCCGGGGAACCGGGTTCGAATCCCACCACGGCAGACGGTGGAATTTGAATTAAAAAAAGCCCTGGAAGTTACTGATGACCATGAAACCATTGTTGAAAAAACCCATCACTGATGTTCTTTAAGGAAGGAAATCTGTCACCCTTCCCTGGCCTACGTGTGACTCCAGACTACCACAGTGTGGTTGGCTCTTAACTACCCCTCCAAGGGCAACTAGGGATGGGCAATAAATGCTGGCCCAGCCAGCGACGTCCCAGGAATGAATAAAAAAGAGAAATCCAGTCACATTCTTCAAATATTTCTTCCATTTTCCTTTAAGAGAACGTGGTCTCTGCACCAACCGTTCCCTGGACTGAATGACTCCAAGCCCCAAAACAGGCCTCATGAAGAAATTACTACTTCCAATTGCTGTAAAACACTATCAGCTTACAGTTTGGTCAAGGACACAGACAGGGAGGCAGACATGGATTGGTTATTGTGTACCATCATCGTGTAACACTGGGTTAAAACTAGCACAGTTCCATCTTGGTGCAATAAAATTGGGCATGTTTTGGGTGTGATATCCAGATGGCACCCAAGAGAGAACTCTCTGTGCCAAGGGAAATATCGAACTTACAAGGCCCCGAGGATTAACTAATAACCTTTGGGAGGTAAAGGCAGTGAAGGAACTTTGGAGAGGTTCATCACCAAATCATAGAATCCCCACAGTGCAGAACAGGCCATTCAGCCCATTGAGTCTGCACTGGCCCTCTGACAGAGTACCTTACCCAGGCTCTCTAGCCTGCCCTATCTCTGTAACCCCACACATTTCCCATGACTAATCCATCTAACCTGCACGTCTTGGGACACTAAGGGTTAATTTAGCACGGCCAATCCACCAAACCGGCACATCCTGAGACTGTGGGAGGAAACTGGAGCACCCGGAGAAAACCCACTCAGGGATGGGGAGAATGTGCAGACTCCACACGGACAGTGACCCAAGCCGGGAATCGAACCCGGATCCCTGGCACTGCGAGGCAGCGGTGTTAACCACTGTGCCACCGTGCTGCCTTTAATAATATATAATATTAGTCAAACACAGGGCGGTAAGATAAAGCTGGTGAAAGAAATATTTAGGGAAATATGAGGAAGAAAGTCACACATAGAGTGGAATATTCTCTTGAATGAATAATGAGGGAGGCTTTGGACCAAGGCTAGGCTGGCTAAGATGGCCCGAATGGCCAGCCCCATTCACTCTCTCCTATTGCTTTGCCAGATTGACACGCTTGCTGCCGAGTATCCGGCTATCACCAATTATCTGTACTCCACATATCACGGCGAGGTGAGTCTTGCTGGCTGAACTCTGTTATTGAGTGGTTTCCGCTGTAGGTTTGATCAAACGTCGATGAACACTGTTTGTGTTTCAGGAGCACGATCTGGATTTCGATGACCATGGAATCATGGTGCTGGGTTGTGGACCGTATCATATCGGTAAAACCTCAAAGAAAGAAGACTGTTCCTACCCAGATCACACCCGTGTTCCCGAGGTTTCAGAGTCCTATTCCTGGCCCATTCACAGCACCGAAACCCCCCCCCCGCTTCAGGAAGGGATAGCTGACTGGGACCGAGCTGCACCCTCCCTCCTTTCCCTCCGTCTCTACAATCTCGAATGGCCAAGCCCTGCTCCAGCTTCTCTTTTCGATTCAGCTAACTCACCCACAATGATATCCTTTCCTATTACCTGTGAAGCCCCCGCAGTGTTTATCCTTGCCCTTGCCCCCCCAGCTTCTTCTACATGCTGTTCCTAGGCAACAGCAACCGGAGACATAGTTTTACAGCACAGAACGAGGCCCTTCAGCCCATTGTGCCTAGCCGACTACCCTTCTAGTGCAGTCACATCCTTCCGATAGCGTGGCAACAAGAACTGCACACTTAGCTGTGGCCTAACATGTGTTTAACACAGCTCCATCGTAACCTCCCTGTTCTTATCTTCTACACCTCGGGTAATAAAGGTAAGTATCCCACGTGTCTTCTTAACCGCCTTATCTACCTGTCCTGCTGCCTTCAAGGATCTTGCACCCCTAGAGCTCTCTGTACTGCCTGGTGTTGTACGGTTTGTTGTGTGTTTCCTTGCATTCCGTCCCAAAGTGCATCACCTCACACTTTTTTAAAGTTCTATTTGCTACTGTTCTGGCCATCTAACCGGCCCGTTTACATCACCCTGTGACCTAAAGCTTCCTCCCTCACTGTTTATCACACCACCAGTTTCTGTGTCACCTGCCAACTTACTGAACATACCCCCTGCATAGCTGTACCTCAAACAGTTAGGGAGCCAACAGTGATACACCACTGGACACAGGCTTCCTGTCACGTAGGCCCTTATCATCTCGATCAGTCTCCCATGTGGGATCTTATCCAAAGCCTTTATTGAAGTCCATGTAAACTACATCCACTGCACTGCCCTCATCGACACACCCAGTCACCTTCCTGAAGAGTTCAGTCAGATCTGTTCGACGTGATCTCGCCCTGACAAAGCCATGCTGACTATCCTCGATTAACCCTGGGCCTCTCCACAGCGGAGATTAATTCTGTTCCTCAGAACTTTTTCCAGTGATTTCCCTGCCATTGATGTTAGACTCAGTGGCCTGTAATTTCCTGGTTTTTCCCTACTTTCTGATCCCATGTCCTCCACGTGAAGATGATCTAATTCCACCTTCACTTACAAACCTTTGCTTCGACTGAAACCTTGTCACGTTGTCTCCTGGTTGGTTTTCCATTCTTTAGAGTCTATAAATACCAGCTTGACCATAATCCTGCCGCTGTGCCCTAACTCGCTGTGAGCTCCGTTCCCTGTCTGTCCTATTGCTTGCTGATTTCCCAATGTCTCCACTTTACAATTCTCACCCTTAGTAAACCTGAGTGTTGCAGTTGTTTCACTCGTGGCAGTGAGGGTAGCCTCAATAGACGGATGGGTTTGAAGTGTGGGCTTTCCACACAGCAATCTTTGGCCTGAGTCTCGCGTTGCTGGACAATCGTCGTGTTTGGGACTGGGGTAAACACAGTAAGAAGTCCCACCACACCAGGTTAAAGTCCAACAGCTTTATTTGGTAGCAAAAGCCGCTAACCTGAAAGCTTCTGCTACCAAATAAAGCTGTTGGACTTTAACCTGGTGTGGTGAGACTTCTTACTGTGTTTACCCCAGTCCAACGCCGGCATCTCCACATCATTCTTACTTTGTTTGCAGACAATGTCTGAACTCGTTGGGGTCTTTAAAGAGACTTCTGGTTGAGTACGTGGGATTTAATGGGATTGGGAGTTATAGACAGGCCTGGTAGGTAGGGATATGATCTGCGCAAGTTGTGGGCCGAAGGGCCTGTTTGTGCCGTAGCGTTCTACGTTCTATATCTGGTAGCTTTAGTCAGGCAAGGTGAAGCGTGCTGTGTGCGGCGACTGACATCTCAGCTCGGAGTCCTGTGTCTGCAGGTAGCAGCGTGGAGTTTGACTGGTGCGCGGTCTCCAGTATTCGCACCCTGAGGCAACTGGGAAAGAAGACGGTGGTGGTAAACCACAACCCGGAGACCGTGAGCACGGACTTCGACGAGTGCGACAGGCTTTACTTTGAAGAGCTTTCGCTGGAAAGGATTTTGGATATCTACGAGCAGGAGGTGAGACGTCAGCGAGTGGCCTGCCCCAGCCAGGGTCTGTCCACTGGCGTTGTCAAACTGTCCATTCAAACACAGTCTTATCGTCTGATTTATTCTCAAAGGAATGAAAAATAATCAGCGCGTCTCCTTCATTATAAATGTCTGAGGGTCTCGATGCGATGTATTGTTGCAACATTGAGTTTGTGAAGTTGGAATTTGATGTGGTAAAAATGTGAAAAAATTGTAAAAATGCTAGAGGGAAAGAACAATGTATGGTCGCTTTAAAAACTGGTTTTATTTCAGTGTTTTGAGGCTTAAAATATAAAGTACGTCCAGAGTCTAAGCTGAAACATTTGTACCAAAAAGTCAAGCAGTAGTCTTGATAAGACAGCCTATGTTTTTGTTTTAAACTTTGCCCAATCAATTTAAAACAGCCACTCACTACCAACAACCTATAAGATCTGAATTTGCTTTTGTTGGTAACATCAGACCAATCCTATTGTAGGAAAATTGATAGGTCATCACAGGTATAAGAGAGAGCATGGTGGGGGGGGGGGCAGAAACAGGAGAGCAACAGAAAGACAAGCCTCGAGAGGGAGAGAGCAGCTCTCAACTCTGCCAGCTTCAGAGAACGAACCATCTAACTAGTGCAAGGTACCAAATCAAAAAGAACTTGCAGACAGAGGAATCAACAGAAGAACTCCAAAAGTTTCCAAAAACCACAAAACCTGGTTGTATACTTTGAGAGTGACTGAATTCTATTAGTTTTTTTTGTTAATGAATGGATATTGCACTTATTTGAATAGCATTCCATTAGAATCTTATTTTATTAGGTATATTACTTGTTTAGTTGAAGTTCCCAGTTAGTTCAACACTAAACGTTACTGAGGGACAGTGCACCTTCTCACACACGAGGCAAGGTATTCCTCTTTGGGGGATTCGCCGTTACGTCTTAAAGGGGACAACTTCCGCGTCATGACGGTGTTGATCAGTGGGTTGGTAGTTTGCAGTGAGATGTATTGATTAATGGAAGTTCTCAGCAAAGGGCTTTGAGTAATGAGACTGTGACTTCCTTTCCTCAGAGTTGCAAGGGCTCTATCATTTCTGTGGGCGGACAAATTCCAAACAATCTGGCTGTCCCGTTGTACAAGTACGGTGTGAACATCTTGGGCACGAACCCGATGCAGATCGACCGAGCTGAGGATCGCGCTGTCTTCTCCGGCGTCCTTGATGAGCTGCAGATTTCCCAGGCTTCATGGACAGCTGTCAACTCGCTGGTAAATAAACTCATTCCCATCAAATCGAATGGAGGCCACGAAGTAAGGAATGGGCGAGGTTCGGTGTACACATGGTTGGAAAAAATGGGGAAGTGGGGTGCACTATTTATTGATTTGTTTTATTATTGTCACCTGGATTGGTATACAGTGAAAAGCAGTGATCCAGACAAAGCATACCGTACATAGAGTACATAGGAGAGAAGGAAAGGAGAGGGTGCTGGATATAGTGTTCCAGTCACAGCTAGAGAAAGATCAACTTAATATATGGTAGGTCCATTCAAAAGTCTGATGGCAGCAGGGAAGAAACTGTTCTTACTTTGGTTGGTACATGACCCCAGACATAGTTGGAGGTGCACAAACCACAGAACCTTTGCAGTGCAGAAGGAAGCCATGTGGCCCATCAAGTTAGCACTGACTCTCTGAAAGGGCATTTTACCTAATCCCACTCCCCTTCTGCATCTCTGTAACCTTACACATTCTTCCTTTGCAGACAGCAATTCAATTCCCTTTGGAATAGCTCGATTCATCCTGTCTCCATCACCCTCTCAGGAAGGCCATTCCAAATTCCAACCACCCTCTGGGTGAAATATATTTTTCCTCACTTCACTCTGTCTCTGGAGTTTGAAATCTGGGACCTTCTAGACATTAGGTGTCTTTCCCCAGAGGTGTTCTGAAGGTTTGAGGACCTGCCGCCCACATACCAGCATGTAAACCTGTTGTTTGCAAGATTCTGAAGAGAAGTTTATGTCTATGAGGAATATTGCTTAAATTGGAACCAATAGAGATAGACTAGCAGTTAAGAATTATATCTTAACATGTTTAAATATTTCAATTCATAAAAGTTACGCTAATTCCTTTTGTTATAATGAAACTGTATTGTTAAATAAAGCTTGTTTTGATAAAAGCTTCCTAGTGGGTCAATAGAATCACATCTGGAGTGAAATACCTTAGCCTCACACTAAATTAAAAATAGTTGGGCTCTACTCTAACTTCATAAAACGCCTTGGAGTTTCTGATCTGGTTCCTGAACTGGGTAAAGACCGTCTACTTCCCCAGTTAGAGCTGCAATTCTGATGGGCTACGGGGATTTGAAAGGCCTTGTTGCGGGTTCTCGGGTCTGCCCGTTGGGAGGCGGGTCCACACAGTGAGCGTCCCTGCCACTGACTGGCTTCTTTTTGATGCTAGGATGACGCGCTGACGTTTGCTGAGACGGTGGGCTACCCCTGCTTGCTGAGGCCATCCTACGTCCTGAGGTAAGAGGGTTATTTTGGGGGATTGAGGGCCCTGCAGTAATGTTGAGCGGCTAATCACTCGCTTCACACGAGTCTTTCATTCTAATCCCCCTCCAGTGGCTCAGCGATGAACGTGGCCCACGATGCGACAGAGATGAAGAAATTTCTTGCGGAGGCAGCCCGTGTCTCTCAGGTATTGCCTTACCCTGATATCTACGTTCACTGCTGCTGCTGTTACCCTCCCTGTGGGTGTAACATTGAGCAACCTCACTCTTCTCTCTTATTTCTCCGGAGTATATTTTGGTTAAAATGCGGAGTTTTTAATCGTTTCAGTTGCCCAGGAAAATGGGTAAGTCTGTGCAGACTCAATGGGCTGAATGGCCCCCTTCTGCACCGTTCTGTGAGTCGAATGGAACTGTACTGTTTGGAGTTGAGAAATATTGAAACTAGGAGCAGGATGAGGCCATTCGGCCCTCTGAGCCTGTGCTGCCATTCATTACGATCATGGCTGATCATCCAACTCAGTAATCTGTTCCTGCTTCCCCCACCCCCCCCAACTTTAGCCCCAAGACTGATACCTAACTCCTTCTTCAAAACATACAGGGTGGGATTTTCTGAGCTTACCCTGAAACCAGGAAGTCCCACCCTCGGTTATCAGGGACCTTCCATGGGGGTGCCTCCTGCCCCGGTGGGTGGAAGGGGATAAGTACCCCCTCAGAGTTTTGGCCGTGACTGTTTTTCTGTGGTAGAGAATATCACAAACTCCTCATCTCAGTCCTGGGAGATTTACCCCCGTGTCCTTACACTACGATCCCTGATTCTGGACCCCCCCCCGCTCCATTGGGAACTTCCTGCAGCGACCCTGTCTCGCACTGTTAGAATTTTATAGGTTTCTATAAACTCCCTCCTCATTCTTCCAAACTCCAGTGAATATAATCCTAACCAACTCAATCTCTCCTCAAACGCGAGCCTAACCATCCCCAGGAATCAGTCTGGTAAACCTTCTCTGTACTACCTGGAGAGCAAGAACCTCCTTCCTCAGATAAGGAGACTAAAACTGCACACAATATTCCAGGTGTGGCCTCTCCAAGACCCTGTACAATTACAGCAAGACATCCCTGATCCTGTACTCGAATCCTCTCGCTATGAAAGCCCACATACTGCCTGCCGTACTTGCACATTTACCTTCAGTGACTGGTGTACGTGGACACCCAGCTTTTGTTGCACATTTCCCTCTCTCAATCTGGAACTACTCAGATAATAATCTGCCTTCCTGTTTTTGCTACCAAATTGGATAACCTCCACGCTGTACTGTGTCTACCATGCATTTGCCCACTCACGGAGCTTGTCCAAGACACGCCGAAGGATTCCTGTATCCTCCTCACAGCTCACCCTCCCACCCAGCTTTGTGTCATCAGCAAATTTGGAGATATTTCATTTAGCTTCCTCATCTAAATTATTAATATCTGTTGTGAATGTCTGGGGTCCTCGTACTGACCCCCGCAGTACTCCACTAATCACTGCTTTCCATCTGAAAAAGAACTGTTAATTCCCCCTCTGTTTCCTGTTCTCTATCCATCTCAATTCTCCAATCCTACGTCCTTTTAATTTTACAAACTAATTTCTTGTGGGACTTTGCCAACAGCCTTCTGAAAGTCTCAATAAACCACTGACTCACACTCATTAACTCTACTAGTTACATCCTTGAAGAGTAGATTTGCCAAGCACGATTTCCCTTTAGTAAATCCTTGCTGACTCTGTTTGATTCTGCCACTCTTTTCCAAGTGCTCTGCGATAAAATCCTTGATAACGGATTCTAGAATTTTCCCCATTACCAACATCAGGCTGACGGGTCTATAATTCCCTCTTTCCTCTCTATCTCCCTTTTTAAATACATTAACTACCCTCCAATCTGTAGGAACTGACCCAGAGTCGAGAATCTTGGACGATGACCACCAACGCATCGACTATTTCTCAGGCCACTTCCTTAAGTATTCTGGTTCGTAGATTATCAGGCCCTGGGTGACTTATCTGAATCATCGAACCCTACAGTGCAGAAAGAGGCCCTTCGGCCCATCGAGTCTGCACCGAACACAATCCCACCCAGGCCCTACCCCCACATATTATACCCACTAATCCCTCTAACCTACACATCCCTGGGCACTGAGGGGCAATTTCTTAGCACAGCCAATCAACCTAACCCACACATCTTTGGACTGTGGGAGGAAATCAGAGTATCCGGAGGAAACCCACGCAGACACGAGGAGAATGTGCAAACTCCACACAGACAGTGTCCCGAGCCAGGAATCGAACCCAGGCCCCTGGAGCTGTGAAGCAGCAGTGCTAACCCCACTGTGCTACCATGCCGCCAGTCTGCCTTCAATCCCATCAGTTTACCCAACACCATTCCTCTTTTTTTTAATTCATTTGTGGGACATGGGCATCGCTCGCTGGCCAGCATTTGTTGCCCATCCCTAGATGCCCTTGGCGAGGGCATTTCAGAGGGCAGTTTGGAATGAACCACATGTAGGCCAGACCAGGTAAGGATGGCAGATTTCCTTCCCTGAATGACATTAGTAAATCAGATGGGTTTTTACAACAATTAACCGTGGTTTCACGGTCATCAGTAGGTTCTTAATTCCAGATATTTTAAAAAATTTGCTTCACATTCCACCATCTGCCAGAGCAGGATTCGAACCCAGTTTCCCAGAGCATTAGCTCAGTTCCTGGATTAATGGTCTAGCGATAATACCACGAGGCCGTTGCCACCCCAGTAACACGGATTTCCTTCAGTTCCTCCCTCTCACTGTGTTCCCCAGCATTTCTGATACGTTATTTGAGTCTTCCTGTGTGAAGACGGAACCACAGTGTGTGTTTAGTTGGAGAAGTCCAGGTAATTTTGCTGAAACATACGAGGAAAGTCTTTGTGGGCCAGGCCTGGTGAGAGAGGCTGTTTTCTCAGGCTGCAGGGCCCGGAACTCGGGGATTGCTTCATTCAGGATGAGCTTCCGGGGTGTTGGAGTTGCGCTGATCTTGGTCAGTGAAGAGAATCGAACTCCTGAGCTGTGCCCGGTAGGTGAATGTCAAAGGGCAATGGTTAGATCCTGTCTCGCTGGAGATGGTCTTTACCAGGCACTTATATGGTGCGTATGATACTTGCTACTTGTCATCCCAAGCCTGAGTGTTGTCCAGGTTTTGCTGTGCGGGGACACAACCTGCTTCAGTATCTGAGGAGTCGCTAATGTTCCTGAGCACTGTGTAATCGTCAGCGAACAGCCCCACTTCCTGATGAGGAACCCGCTTGGAATTGGTGGGAAAGCACCGTCCGCCCACACCAAATAAACCACCTCTACCTTTGACCGCAGGAACACCCGGTTGTCCTCACCAAGTTCATCGAAGGAGCTCGCGAGGTTGAGGTTGACGCGGTTTCAAAGGAAGGAAAGGTGAGAGTGAAATTCAACATTCAATCTGCAAAGTGAACACAAGGGGGCGCCATTTTCCCATCCCGCCTGTCATGGCAACCGTAACAAAAGCCCGTTTGTAATAAGTCTTCAGAAGCTGAAGTCCCTTCACCAAAATCCCTCTATTTACCATTCCAACTGCCGCACGCAGAGTCCAATCAGTCGGCATCAACCTTTAGAAGCACCAGAGAAACTGAACTCCCGGTTAAATAGAAAGAAAAGACTCCCTGATTGGCCTATTAATTCACTCCTTCGTCAGGGAGTCCATATTTCCAGTAGGCCGGAGTCAATGGCCTGAGTGAAATCATTACACCGTTGACCTGGGGTGGGATTTTCCCATCATGGAGCGAACGTGACCAGAAAATCTCGGCCAAAAGGACATTTGCAACGCGTTGTCCGTAGCGGGTTAAACTGGTACAGAAGGTCCCACCCAGCTTGTGGATGTCTGCTCCTTCCTCAAACCACCGAGAGACTGGGAGAATCATCTTCCGGGGGTGGCTGTGTCCCCATGTGGGCCACCTCTGTCTCACAGCTCGGGGGGCCTCGGGAGGCCCACCCAGAGAGGCGGGTGCTGCTGGGGTGGGTCAGGGGGTGGCCCCAACCTTACTGTTGGGTGAGGATGGGTGGCTAATTGCCCTGTTTGTCTCTGTCTCACTAGGTGCTGGCTCACGCCATCACGGAGCACGTGGAAGATGCGGGTGTTCATTCCGGAGACGCGACATTAATCCTCCCGACACAGACCATCAGCCAAGGAGCCCTGGAGAAGGTCGGGAATAACTCAAGTGTCATAGAATCTTGCAGCATAAAAGAGACCATTCGGCCCATCATACTTGTGCTAGCAGTTAGAAAGAGCTATATAATGAGTCCCGTGGCCAGCTCCTTGCCCACGGTCCTGTAAACATCTCACTTTCAGTGTTAGTCCACTCCTGTTTTGTTTTCCTCTCAGACCGTCCATTCCAGATCGTAACAACTCACCCTGTAAAGCAATTCCTCGATTCTGGGTTGGTACCGGAGATGAGGGGGTTAGTTTATGAGGAGAGATTGAATAGATTGGGCCTGTTGGAGTTTAGAAGGCTGAGGGGGGATCTTATAGAGACATATAAGATAATGAAGGGGCTCGATAGGGTAGAGGTAGATAGATAGGGTACAGGTAGAGAGATAGGGTAGAGGTAGATAGATAGGGTAGAGGTAGAGAGATAGGGTAGAGGTAGAGAGATTCTGTCCAATTAGATAGGGTAGAGGTAGACAGGTAGGGGAGAGGTAGAGAGATAGGGCGGAGGTAGAGAGGTAGGGCGGAGGTAGAGAGGTAGGGCGGAGGTAGAGAGGTAGGGCGGAGGTAGAGAGGTAGGGCGGAGGTAGAGAGATAGGGCGGAGGTAGAGAGATTCTTTCCACTCAGAAAGGAAACCAGAACTAGAGGACACAGCCTCAAAGTAAGGGGGAGTCAGTTTAGAACGGAATTGAGGAGGAACTTCTTCTCTCAGAGGGTAGTGAATCTCTGGAATTCTCTGCCCGTTGAAGCGGTGGAGGTTGCCTCGTTGAATATATTTAAGTCACGGGTAGATAGATTTCTGATCGATAAGGGGATTAAGGGTTATGGGGAGAGGGCGGGAAAGTGGAACTGAGCCACAACAGATCAGCCATGATCTTATTGAATGGCAGGGCAGGCTCGAGGGGCTAGATGGCCTACTCCTGCTCCTATTTCTTATGTTCTTGTCTCTGGCCTTGCTAATGATTTCAATCTTTGTCCTTTGATTACTTGTCAGAGGAAACTCCTTATTTTGTCTTTAAAGTACCAAACGGTGTGGATGGACCTTTTACGAAATGTCCTGTTAACCTTCTGTGTTCAGAGTAGAATGATCCAAACTTCCTCCATCTCTCCGGAAGACTGAGTCCACTTGTCCACGTGGTCAGCGATATTAATTACACACTGCGTTCTCGGCATTGTCACTGAAAGGTCACAGAGAAACAGGCGTAGGCCATTCAGCCCCCCCAATCTGGTCTGTTCGATTAGACCATGATGTGGAGATGCTGGCGTTGGGCTGGGTACAGTAAGGAGTCTCCAGGGTAAAGTCCCACAGCTTTATTTGGAATCACGAGTTTTTGGAGTGCCACTCCTACCTCAGCTGAGTCACTCTGAAAGCTGGTGATTCCAGATAAACCAGCTGGACTTTAACCTGGTGATGTGAGACTTCTTACAGTCAGATCACTGCTACTCTGTTCTTTCACTGCATTATCCCACCTTCGCCCCATAATCTTTGTAATTTAACAATATCTACTGATCGCCCTCTTGAAAGCTTCAGTTTTGCCAAAGCGCAGAGTATTTTGGGACTGAAAATTCCAAATTGACTTCATGATTTCCCTCCTGAATGGCCAAGTTTGTGATTGCGATTGTATCCTCTTGTTTTGGATTCCTCCCCCCAACCCCAAAGGAAATAGTCCCACTAAATCTACCCTATTGAACTCTTTCAACATTTGGATCACAGAATCCTACAGTGCAAGAGAAGGCCGTTCGGCCCATTGAGTTTGCGCCAACCACAATCCCACCCAGGCCCTATCCCCAAGACCCCATGCCTTTACCCTAGCTAATCCCCCTGATGCTAAGGGGGAAATTTAGCACGGCCAATCCACCTAACCCTCACATCTTTGTCTGTGGGAGGAAACCGGAGCACCCGGAGGAAACCCACGCAGACACGGGGAGGATGTGCAAACTCCACACAGACAGTGACCCGAGGCCGGGAATCGAACCCAGGACCCTGGCGCTGTGGGACAGCAGCGCTAGCCACCGTGCCGTCCCACAGCTTAAACTTCTAAAATTAGACCTTCTCCCCATCATCCCTGAATATAAATACCTGACTCACAAACCTGAAATTGTTGTCTGCCTGTTATCGAGGGAAGCCAGGACATTTCTGCTACATCTGATTGCCGCTGTGTTACACGCAGGATTAGTGCTGAGTATTGCCGGGGTGGTCTGCTCCCTCGTTGTCAGATAGAAATGCCAGTTTGCTACTCGCTAGACTGCAACTTCATTCTGTCTTGGAATTAAACAGACAGTTTAAAGTATATCCCTACATAAAACCTGACGTTCCTAACGACTCTGTTTCCCTCTTGGAGGCTGGGCTCGGAGTTTGATAAAGACAGAAAGGCTTCACCGACCTCTTAAAAACGGAGGGGGGGTCCGCATGTTGAAAGTCCAACACCAGTTCCAACAGACTGAGTCTTTGCCAGTGGGGGGAGGGGGAGGGGGAAGGGGCAGGGGGTGGGGAGGGGAGGGTGGGGCATGCGGTATCGCAGTTACAAATCGATGGAGTGGACATGGACACTCCTGAAAGATCAAAACGGCCTGTACCACTGTCATAATCCAAGGTTTTGTTTTAAATCTCATGTCCTTCAACTTGATGACAACTGCGGCACGAAAAGCTCCCGTGTTGGACAGCTTTGATTGACAGGCCGTTCTGCTGGGTAAATGCACGGGGCTATGGGGATAGGGCCTGGGTGGGATTGCGGTCGATGGGCCGAGTGGCCTCTTCCTGCGCTGTAGGGTTTCTATGATGCAGTGATTTCACTCTGGCAGGGTCTAGGCTGCCTCCCCACTTTCCAGGAACTTGCAAGTGACCCCATTGGAGTGAAGGGGGAGGGCAACTGGGGCTCCCCAGGGGGTAGGCGGCAAGGGGGGGGGGTGGTGGTGCCCCTCCGGGCACCCTGGCAGTGCCAGCCTCTGCAGATGGGTGAAACTGTAAGATTAACATCAGAATGGCATTGCTCCTCAGGAAGTATCAATCCCCCCGTCCACCGTAACGCAGGAAATGTGGATTATCCGTTCGGCACTTGGGAAAATCCTCAGCTAATCCGTGGGAAATCTCAGGTCCTCATTGATCACCAGGAAACCTTGGGCATTCAGTAAAATTTGTCGGAAAATCTTGGGTGCTTATTTATCACAATGCCTGGAGTGCCGAAGGAGGCCATTCAGCCCATCGTGGCTCTCCTGACAGGGCATCTTACCCCCCTACCCCATCCCCGTAACCCACACATTTATCCCATTAATCCCTCCAACCCGCACGTCTTGGGACACGGCGGAAGGGGCAATTTAACATGACCAGTCCACCTAACCTGCACATCTTCAGACTGTGGGAGCACCCGGGAAGATATGGGGAGAACATGCAAACTCCACACAGGCAGCCGGTCACCCGAGACCAGAATCGAAGCTGGTTTGCTGTACTAACTACTCGGCCTGAGAAGAGACTGGAGCCCGTTAACCACTCTTTGTGTTCTTTCTGTTTTAGGTGAAAATTGCAACCAGGAAGATTTCCAGAGCGTTCGAGATTTCTGGCCCTTTCAACGTACAGTTCCTCGTGAAGGGAAATGATGTGATGGTAAGCGTGTAGCGTGTTTAAAACGTGTTGTCCTGTTTGTTATAGGGACAGTAAACCAGAGAAACCCTATCGCGTTCCCCATCTCCTTCTGTGTTTGCTGGATAAGGTTTGCTTTAACTGTCTCTCCAGCCAGCTGTATTGTGCTTGTTGGCGTGTGGAACCATCATGACCCCGATATTCCGGTCAGCATTCCCACTGCCCGCACGGGTTTCTGGGCATTGACAGCACTGTCCCTTTTCGGCTTGGAATTCTGATCCCGGTGCAGCATCTCCCGGGCAAGTCTAGTAATTGCGGGAGGTTCGAAGGGAGGAATAGGTGTGGTATATGAACTTCAGGGTAGGTGTGATGCTAGTTATGCAAAACCGTATGCCCCAAAGACTGGGAGCTCATATCAGATTGTATCGGCTATTCACGACGGGCAGGGTACGGCCCCTGTTTGCAAAACAGTGCACAGCATTGGATGTGATTCCGCGATTGGACAACGCTTGCTGAATAATCCCCAGTGTGCCGAGAATTAAACCGACAACCCAGTTTGAGATTGTCGGTTGAGCTGGCAATGTGGCATGTTTCCAAGCACTGGAAACTACATATATTAACACCTTGTAGACAGAAAGAACATGTACACACATTGTGCCTGTTTCAGCTAAACAATGCAAGTGCCAGCCGTTCTCTAACTCATTCCTCAAGGTGATGCCTGGACCAATCAAGGTCAAGCTGTCTGGTTTAAATTTGTAACAAAGTTTGGTAGTTAACTGTCAGTCACCATCAACTGGTGCGTTCTCGCTGGCAACACCTCTACCAATCAGAGTCCTCTTGCCAGCCAATTCTCTTCTCATTCAGTATACATTGTTCTTTTCCCCTTAAACTGGTATTCTTGCAAAGTGTTCTGATGAGTGCAAGACTAAAAACTTCGACATGTTAGATGCAATAGCAACATTTAAGAGGCATCTTGACAGATCCATGAATTGGTAGCGAGGAGAGGGATACAGACCGCCTGGAGGCCAAAGGTCTTTAGTTTAGAAAGACATCATGTATCGACCCCCTGTTGCTAAGGGGCAATTTAGCACGGCCAATCCACCTAACCCATACATCTTTGGACTGTGGGAGGAAACCGGAGCATCCAGAGAAAACCCATGCAGACATGGGGAGAACGTGCGGACTCCGCACAGCCAGTGACCCAAGCTGGGAATCGAAGCGGGGTTCCTGAGAACAGCAGCGCTGATCAGTCTGCCACCCCTGCTGCCCAAGAGATCCAGGGAATTCAGTGAGAGGACAGTGGAGGGTGGGATAAGATGTAGGGAAGTGTGAGGCTAAAAATAAAGCAGAATTTTATTTTTTTTAAGTGCATGAAACATCCAAAGAGTAAGGAATGTAAAATGTTAGTATTCAGGCAGAGCAAGTAATTAGGAAGGCAAGTAGCAATAGTTACTGGAGTGGCAAACCAGCGTCCAGGTCACTGACTCTGTGCCCTCTCTGTTCCCCAGAGAGAACAGGGTCGTAACTCACGTCTCAGCTTGATGTTGAGCCCAAACCTAAAGGGATAATTCCGGTCGGAAAATAACTGTTCCAGGGAACTTAACATTTGAAAAGCTGAACAGGAATGAAAAGACGGAGGGTAATTTTGACACTGAAGGATGATAAAGGGATAGGAGTGAGAAAGGATCTTGGCTCAGAGGTTTGTGAGATAGAATGAGGGATGGTTTGCTAATAAATATACAATCGTGCGTCTTCCTTTATCCACCAATCATTAGCGGGAATACAGATGAAGAGAGGTATTCGGCCTATTTTAGTTCATCTAAGAGACGTGTAACACGTATGAGGCAGCACAGTGGCACTATTGGCTCACAGCACCAGGGACTCGGGGTCAGTTCCGACCCCGGGTGACTGCGTGGAGTTTGCACATTCTCCCCATGTCTGCGTGGGTTTCCTCCGGGTGCTCCAGTTTCCTCCCACAGCCCAAAGATGTGCGGGTTAGGTTGATTGGCCGTGATAAAATTGCTGTTTTGCGGCAGTGGGTCTAGCAGGGTAAGTACATGGGGTTACAGGGATAGGGCCTGGCACAGGCTCGATGGGCGGAATGGCCTCCTCCTGCTCTGTAGGAATTGTCTGGTTCTACGCATCATAGCATCAGTTGTTCTCCTTAAATGATTCCATGCTTTTTGTCTACGTTGGAGATCTATTTTGAGATGTAGTCAGTATCCATCCCTGCCGATCGGGTAGTAATCCTGCTGTACAAACACTCAACTACCACCGAGCCTGAGTGATTTTCTCCTAACTCCTTCTCTCCGTGGTTGCCAGGTAATCGAGTGCAACCTCCGAGCATCCAGGTCCTGCCCCTTTGTCTCGAAGACCATCGGAGTTGATCTGATCAACGTGGCCACGCGGGTGATGATTGGGGAGAGTATGGATGAGTCAGCCCTGCCTTCACTGGAAAATCCCATCATCCCCACTGACTACGTGGGCATTAAGGTACGGGCAAGAATAGGCGGCGGCTCGAGGGGAGGCTCTAATCTATCAGCTTTAACCCCTCTCCCCGTTCAGTAGTGTTGTTAATCCGGCTGGTGAAAGTGGTGTGGTAAAGATTCGCGATCCTAGGCATTGTTGTGTTATGTGTGACCTCGATTGGGGTATTCCTGAGGATGCCCTGTTCTTACCCCCCATTCTGCCAGGCGTTCCAGTTGCCCTGCAGGGCAAATCTCGGGTCCCTGGTAATCCGAGCATCAATTCTTTCTCTAAATGCTTGGACCTGGTGTGTGTGTCTCTCTCTCTCTCTCTCCTTACTTTAAGATTCTGCTGTTTGACCTAGAGGCAAGGCAGCACAGTGGTCAGCTCCGGGGATCCGCTCCGGCCTTGGGTCACCGTCTGTGTGGAGGTTGGACATTAAAGGGAAGTCGTGTCTGACAAATTTACTGGAGTTCTATGAGGATGTGTCTAGGGCGGTGGATAGAGGAGAGCCGGTGGATGTGGTCTTTCTGGATTTTCAGAAGGCGTTTGACAAAGTGCCTCACAAGAGGTTATTGCAGAAGGTCGAGGGACATGGAGTTGGGGGTAGGGTGTTAGCGTGGATAGAGGAGTGGTTGTCAAATAGGAGGCAGAGAGTGGGGGTCAACGGGTGCTATTCAGATTGGCGGATGGTGACTAGTGGAGTGCCCCAGGGGTCGGTGCTGGGGCCTCAGCTTTTTACCATTTATATAGATGATCTGGAGGAGGGAACCGAGTGTATGGTGTCGAAATTTGCTGATGACACCAAGATTGGTGGAACGGCAAATTGTGCGGAGGGTGTGGAGAGTCTGCAGAAGGATCTAGATAGGCTGGGCGAATGGGCCAGGAAATGGCAAATGGAATTTAATGTTGGCAAGTGCGAGGTGGTCCACTTTGGTAGGAAGAATGGTAGGAAGGACTATTACTTACGGGGCGAAAAACTGCAGCAGGCGACGGTGCAGAGGGACCTCGGGGTCCTTGTGCATGAGTCGCAAAAACCCAGCTTGCAGGTGCAGCAGGTGGTCAGGAAGGCGAATGGGATGCTGGCCTTCATAGCGAGGGGGATTGAATATAAAAGTAGGGAGGTCTTGCTGCGGCTGTATAGGGCATTGGTGAGGCCGCAACTGGAGTACTGTGTGCATTTTTGGGCGCCGCACCTGCGCAAGGATATTTTGGCCTTGGAGGGAGTGCAGAGGAGGTTTACTAGGCTGATGCCGGAGTTGAGCTATGAGGAGAGGCTGAATAAATTAGGCTTGTACTCGTTAGAGTTTAGAAGAATGAGGGGAGATCTCATTGAGACGTATAAGATGATGAATGGGATGGATAGGATAGAGGTGGAGAGACTCTTCCCGCTCAAAAAAGACAATAGGACTAGGGGGCACAGCCTCAAGATAAAGGGGAGGCGGTTTAGAACGGAGTTGAGGAGGAACTTCTTCACTCAAAGGGTGGTGAATCTCTGGAATTCTCTGCCCATTGAAGTGGTGGAGGCTGCCTCACTAAATATTTTTAAGAAGCGGGTTGATGGGTTCTTGATAAGAGAGGGGATTAAGGGTTATGGGGAGAGGGCGGGAATGTGGAACTGAGCCACAACAGATCAGCCATGATCTTATTGAATGGCGGGGCAGGCTCGAAGGGCTCGATGGCCTACTCCTGCTCCTATTTCTTATGTTCTTATGTTTCCTCCCACACCCCACAGATGTGTGGGTCGGTGATGTGACCGTATTAAATGTGTAGGTTAGGGAGATGAACTTATACAAAAGTCTCTTAAAGGACCCTATCGAACCCGCCCCCACCACCAGCACTGCCGACAGGCCCACTCCACACACCCTCCACCCTCTGAGCTGTAAATCTGTAAATGGGGATATTTTTGCACCCTAAGTGTGAGATTAATTAATGAAAGGAGCAGTCGGACAGACAGTAAACACTAATAAAAGGTCGGGAAAAGTTGTCCGGAGTTCTGGAGACCCGGGTTCGAATCCTGCCATGGCAGACGGTGGAATTTGAATTCAATAAAAAATATCTGGAATTAAGAATCTACTGATGACGGTGAAACCATTGTCGATTGTTGGAAAAACCCATCCAGTTCACTGATGTCCCTTTAGGGAAGGAAATCTGCCGTCCTTACCCGGTCTGGCCTCCACGTGACCCCAGAGACACAGCAATGTGGTTGATTCTCAACTGGCCCTCGGGCAATGAGGGACGGGCAATGAATGCTGGGCCCAGCCAGCGATGCCCGTGTCCCGCGGATGAATAAAAACGTTTTAAAAGTGAGAAAGAAAACAGTGGAGAGACAGAGCTGTTGTGGAAGGAAGGAGCGAGGATTTATATTCTGACATCTCAGTGGGGATTTCATCTTATCCTAAACAAAATTGAAATGGGTTACATTTTTCCCATGGAACAGGAGGCCTGAAGCTATTGCAGTGGCGGTTCGCGCTGGCAAAGGGAATGGGGGAAAATCTGGTCACCAACTGCAAGGGGTTCAATAATACACAAAGCTTCAGCACCCACGGTGTGCTACACTCTCACTAATATCCACTTTGCAGCCCCAGGAATTGAACATATTGAAGCTGACTCTGCTTACTTGCAGGCCCCCATGTTCTCCTGGCCTCGCCTGAGAGATGCAGACCCTATTCTACGCTGTGAGATGGCATCAACTGGAGAGGTACCAGCATTGCACTGTTCATCTTCACAGACAAAACCCTCCCCCGACTGGTTAACCCCCGGGTATTCACACAAAAATCACCCTCCTTGTCTGCTCGGGGCAGAGCGGAGACTGAATGAAGGTGGGCGGGCCAGGCTAACTCGCCTCCTAGTGTCAGGGGGACACTAGCTAGGGGTAAATGCATGGAGATAGGGCCTGGGTGGGATCGTGGTCGGTGCAGACTCGATGGGCCGAACGGCCTCCTTCTGTACCGTCTGGATTCCGCAATAACTCCCCCGATCCCCTGTCAAACATTGTCCTGGGATCTTTTATATTCACCCGAGATTTAACATCAAAACTACAGTCCCTCAGACAGTGAGGCCTCACTCCGTCCCTCAGACAGTGAGGCCTCACTCTGTCCCTCAGACAGTGAGGCCTCGCTCCGTCCCTCAGACAGTGCGGCCTCACTCTGTCCCTCAGACAGTGCAGCCTCGCTCCGTCCCTCAGACAGTGCGGCCTCACTCTGTCCCTCAGACAGTGCAGCCTCGCTCCGTCCCTCAGACAGTGCAGCCTCGCTCTGTCCCTCAGACAGTAAGGCCTCACTCTGTCCCTCAGACAGTGCGGCCTCGCTCTGTCCCTCAGACAGTGAGGCCTCGCTCCGTCCCTCAGACAGTGCAGCCTCGCTCTGTCCCTCAGACAGTAAGGCCTCACTCTGTCCCTCAGACAGTGCGGCCTCGCTCTGTCCCTCAGACAGTGCGGCCTCGCTCTGTCCCTCAGACAGTGCGGCCTCGCTCTGTCCCTCAGACAGTGCGGCCTCACTCTGTCCCTCAGACAGTGCGGCCTCACTCTGTCCCTCAGACAGTGCAGCCTCTGTGCTGTGAATTTAGATTTTGTGCACTCTCTGATTCCCGTGTTATTCCCATGTTATTCCCAGGACGGGAAGCAGTGACAGTTTGATTTCGGAGCAGTCTGTCGGAATGTTTTGGGATTTAATATTTGATAAACGATCGCTCTGCTTCTCGTTCACAGGTCGCTTGCTTTGGGCCAAATATTTACTCTGCATTCCTGAAAGCGATTCTCTCCACTGGCTTCAAGTTACCTCAGAAAGGGATTCTCATCGGGATACAGGTACAGCCTGGAATCCAGCGTCAGCCTCACCCACAGGGAACCTCCTGTACACTGGCTGTATTTACACACACACTGGCTGTATTTACACACACACTGTTCACACTGGCTGTATTTACACACTCACTGGCTGTATTTACACACACACTGCGTGTATTTACACACACACTGTTCACCCTGGGTGTATTTACACACTCAATGGGTTTATTTACACACACACTGTTCACACTGGGTTATTTACACACACACTGTTCACACTGGGTGTATTTACACACACATTGGTGTATTTACACACTCACTGGGTTTATTTACACACACACTGTTCACCCTGGGTGTATTTACACACTCAATGGGTTTATTTACACACACACTGTTCACACTGGGTGTATTTACACACACAATGTTCACACTGGGTGTATTTACACACGCAGTGTTCACACTGGGTGTATTTATGCATACACTGTTCACTCTGGGCGTATTTACACTCACACTGTTCAAATAAACCTGTTGGACTCTAACCTGGTGTTGTGAGACCTCTTACTGTGTCTACCCCAGTCCAACACCGGCGTCTCCACACCATCTTCAGCTTACACAGAGCTGTGGAGATTTAGGGTGTCGGCTAACAATGAAATCCACCAACAGAGAGTGTCAGAAGAGCGGTGTGATCTGTAATGCGGAGATCCTCTCTAACAAAGACTGCTGTCCAGATGAGAATAGGTCCAGTCCTCAGACTGACCCGAGATTCTTACTTTAAACTTATTATTTTCGCAGAGCTCCTTCCGATCAAAGTTCCTGGACACGGCACAGCAGCTTCATGAGCAGGGATACAAGGTGGGTCTTCATTCAAGTTCAGTCAGTGCTGGGGAGACAGTGAATCCAGCACTGAGGACAGTGTCCCCACTTCATGTGGATCCATGCAGTGCTGACTGAGAACCAGTACAGCACAAAGCCTGAGATTGGAATGATCCCAGCTCCAGATTCTGGAGAAATGGACTCTGCACATTCTCCCCATGTCTGCGTGGGTTTGCTCTGGGCTCCTCCCACACTCCAGAGATGTGTGGGTTAGGACAGTTGCTACATTCCCCCCTCCCGGGTCAAGGGGATTAGCAGGGTGGGGTTATGGGGCCTGGATGGGATTGTTGTAGGTGCAGTTTCGATGGGCTGAATGGCCTCCGTCGGGATTCTGTGATCACCGTTTTCCTGCTACGTGCCTGGGAAATGCAGTAAATGCACCGGAGACGTACAGGAGGAACAGAGCCACTTCAGCTGCTGACTTAACCTTCTCCTCCTTCCTCACCCGGGGGGGGAGCGGGTTGTGTTGGGGGTGGGTGGAGGTGGGTGGGGGGGGGCCCTGCCTACAGCCCCCTCATCTCCTCACCCTCATCCTGTGTGCGCCCGGGCAGGTTATACACCTTGGCTAACCTACGGGCCCTGCTGTGCAGTTGAAACGAACATCGTCTTTTATTTGGTGCGAGTGTTACGGAGGACAGGACGGTTGTGCCCGATGTGAAACTCACTCTGATTTGTTGTTGAAGCTCTATGCGACGGAGGGGACTTCGGCTTGGCTAAATGCCAACGACGTGCCCACAGCACCCGTGTCATGGCACACAGCGGAAGATCACAGCTCCTCAGCCCCTTCATTTACCAAGTGAGTGCCCGCAGCGGTTCTTTATAGTTATCTGAGCAGATCCATAGATTCCCAGTGAACTCAATCCACCGTCCTCTGTGTAAACGCTTTTAACGCACTGTCCTCGACTCAGTTTGAAGATCTCCCTTTAAAAGCCCCCAAAAGCGATGCAGAAACTTGTCTGGGCGAGCACTTCAAGCTTTGAACAGAGAGGTCCCAAAACTAGCAACAAGGATTGAGAAAAGTTGACTCATGCCAGGAATAACTTGTGTCTAAAATTCCGGAACCTCCCACCGATTTCACTTTGGTCGCGCTCGTTGGAGTTGTATGAGACATTGGTAAGGCCACACTTGGAATACTGTGTACAGTTCTGGTCACCCGATTATAGGAAATTTATTAAACTAGAAAGAGTGCAGAGAAGATTTACTAGGACGCTACCGGGACTTGATGGTTTGGGTTATAAGGAGAGGCTGGATAGACTGGAGCGCAGGAGGCTTAGCGATGATCTTATAGCGGTCTATAAAATAATGAGGGACACAGATCAGCTCGATAGTCAACATCTTTTCCCAAACGTAGGGGAGCCTAAAACTAAGAGGGCACAGGTTTGAGGTGAGAGATACAAAAGTTCCTCCCACACTCCAAGGAAGTGCAGGTTAGATGCATTGGCCTTGCTAAATTGTCCGTTAGTGTCTCAAAAGGCATAGGTTTGATGGGATTAGCCATGGGAAAGGTGTGGGGTTTTGGGGATAGGACGGGGTGGGGGGAGGGGGGGGGCCTGGTGAGATACTCTATCAGAGAGTTGGTGCAGACTCAATGGGGTGAATGGCCTCTTTTGCACTGCGGGGATTTTACGATTTTCAAACTGACTTTGACAATATATCACATAATAGGTCACTTTCTAATCCCGGTGAGATTGAAGGGAAGATCCTGGGTAGATAAGGAATTGGTTGCATTATTGTTGGGTTAATACGAGTATGGACAGCATCTCACAGCAGACGGCCTTATTTATATTCCTGACTGCAGTTTAAATATTAGGCATTCAAATATATAATCTTCTGAATCATTCACTACATTTAGTTCTGAATCATTAGCCCGTACCACAGAAGACAAGGAAGCAAGTGTGGCATCGTACAGAATCCCAGTGGAAACAACCTTCCAGTCACACAATAACCTGCGCTTCTGGTCACTTGGTCAACTCTAAGAGCAGTACAGGGGGTGGGCGATGGCGCAGTGGGTTAGCACTGCTGCCTCACAGCACCAGGGACCCGGGTTCGATTCCCAGCTCGGGTCACTGTCTGAGTGGAGTCTGCACGTTCTCCCCGTGTCTGTGTGGGTTTCCTCCGGGTGCCCTGGTTTCTTCCCACAGTCTGAAAGACGTGCTGGTTAGGCCGTGCTAAATTCTCCCACAGTGTACCCGAACAGGCGCCAGAGTGTGGCGGCGAGGGGGGTTTTCACAGTAACTTCATTGCAGTGTTAATGTAAGCCTATTGTGGCACTAATAAATAAACTTGGAAGATAAATGGAATGTGTGTTTGGTAGAAACGAGTTAGATTTTGGCAGTTTCTATCTGTATCTACCATTGACCCTCCTCCGGTCTCTTCCAGACTAATTCACGATGGAATCATTGATCTGGTGATTAATCTGCCCAACAACAACACCCGCTTTATGAGGGAGAACTACCTGATCCGAAGAATGGCCATTGATCACGCGATCCCCCTCATTACCAATTTCCAGGTAACGATCATATCTGGTACACCCGGTGGAAATGATGGGAGAGACACTGAGTGTCTGATACACATTGGCAATGAAACTGCAGCGGGGAACATGTCACCCCTAACAGCGAGGGGGGGAGGAGGTGGTGTGGCGGGGGGGTTGTGGGGAACAGTGCCTGACTGGGGGGATTCAGAATTGAAGAGAGAGGACCCAGTGTTCGTGCACACTCTTTCAATCCTGCACCACACTCTGTTAGAGTGCAGAACTATATAAGATGCAGCCACGGGAATTGTAACGGGGGGGGGACACAGACCATGTGAAGGTCTGTTAACTTTGGGCAGGGTTTTCCGGTCTTGGAAATTCTCAACCGTCATTTCTGTCTCCCCCTAACATGTCGTGTAAGGGCACTGCTTGTGGGATCTTGCTGTGCACCAATGGCTGCATCCGTTCCTATATTACAGTAACAACAGCTGGTGCAGACTTGATGGGCTGAGTGGCCTCTCCTGCACTGTCTGTGTGGGTTTCCTCTGGGTGCTCCAGTTTCTCCCCACAGTTCAAAGATGTGCTGGTTAGGGCGATTGGCCATGTTAAATTGCTCTTTAGTGCCCCAAGATGTGTAGGTTAGGAAGATTAGTGGGTTAAATGTGTTTGATTTATTATTGTCACATGTATTAGTATACAGTGAAAAGTATCGTTTCTTGTGCACTATATAAACAAAGCATACTGTTCATAGAGAAGGAGAGGGTGCAGAATGTAGTGTTACAGTCATAGCTAGGGTATAGAGAAAGATCAACTTAATACGAGCTAGATCTATTCAAATGGTAGCAGGGAAGAAGCAGTTCTTGAGTTGGTTGGTACGTGTCCTCAGACTTCTGTATCTTTTATCCGACGGGAGAAGGTGGAAGAGAGAATGTCCGGGGTACGTGGGGTCCTTGACTATCCTGGCTGCTTTCCCGAGGCAGCAGGAAGTGTAGACAGAGTCAGTGGATGGGAGGCTGGTTTGAGTGATGGACTGGATTTCATTTATGACCTTTTGTAGTTCCTTGCGGTCTTGGGCAGAGCAGGAGCCCAGACCGAGCTGTGATACAACCAGAAAGGATACTTTGTACGGTACATCTGTAAAAATTGCTGAGAGCTGTAGAGGACATGCCAAATTTCCTTGGCCTCCTGAGAAAGTAGAGGCGTTGGTGAGGCTTTCTTAACTGTAGCATCGGCATGGGGGGGGGGGGACCAGGACAGGTTGTTGGTGAGCTGGACACCTAAAAACTTGAAGCTCTCGACCATTTCCACTTCATCTCATTGAAGGGGTAAGAGGGATGGAGCGGGAGAGCGGGCCTGGGTAAGATACTCTTGTCTTTTCCCATCCTGCCCGTTCCGAATCCGGAGATGGACCATCCACTGACCTGGGGAGGGGGTTTTCTGGTTTTTGGGGCGAAGGTGGTTGGAAAATCCCGCCCAGGGAGTTGGCGCAGACTTGATGGGCCAAATGGCCTCTCCTCGCGCTGTCGGGATTGTACGCGCAAGATGGTGAGGATTCGGTGTTTTTATTTTAAAATTTGATAACGTTATCGATTTCCTCCTGCCAGGTGGCAAAGCTTTTTGCTGAAGCAATCAAACACTGCGGCAAACTGGATTCTACCAGCCTCTACCACTACCGAGAAAACAGTGTGATCAGAGGGTTACAGTGAGTGCCTGCTCTGAGCCTGGCTGCAGCTCCTTACTCCATGTACAAAGTCGCTTCCCAGATACAGTAAACGCCTGCTCTTGTTGTTTATAACAGTTTAATAAAGAGAGAGAGAGAGATTTCACCGTGATCGTAACATTCACATAATTCAGCCCTTGTTCAGGAGGTTTAAGCACTGTGTAAATAACTCCTCGCTGCGATTTTTCTCTTGTCCTTCCTCCCCCTGACAATAGAGAGGGGAATTAAAAACACCCCACACCCCAATCGCTAACAGCCCATTACGGTTATTTCAACCTGACCAGCTCTCAAAGTCTTCAATACCTGGTCCACTCCCCACAGCGCTCTCTGCCACCTCGCCTGCCCAGAATCGGAGCGGGCGAGGATCCGACAATGGAATTCTCCGTTACCTCAGGAGGGGATGTCCTCTCTCGCACTGGGACGCCGGAAGTGGCCCTTCTATATCGACAGACAGGGACAGGAAGCCCAACATTGGAACCCAGATTACGTGTCCCAAACTATCCCTCCCCCCGAGCAGTTCCCCAGACATTTGTTCTGGCGTTGACCTGAGGGCAGTATCGTTTCTAGATTTGCAGCAGATTTTCCCGTGTCCCCCTTTAACTAGGGAGGTGGTAGTGAAGTGGTATTGTCGCTGGGCTAGTAATCCAGACACCCAGGGTAAAGCTCTGGGCTCGAATCCCACCATGGCAGACGGTGAAATTTAGCCTCCTGAGAAAGCAGAGGCATTGGTGAGCTTTCTTAGCTATAGCGTCGGCGTGCGGGGTTCCAGGATAGGTTGTTGGTGACCTGGACACCTAAAAACTTGAGGCTTTTGACCATTTCATAGAATCGTAGAACCCTACAGCGCAGAAAGAGGCCATTTGGCCCATCAGCCACAATCCCACCCAGGCCCTACCCCCACATCCCCACATATTTTACCCGCTAATCCCCCTAACCTAAGCATCCCAGGACACTAAGGGGCAATTTTTGGATGGCCAATCAACCTAACCCGCACATCTTTGGACTTCAGCCCCACTGAAGGGGTCACAGGGATAGAATCTGGAATTAATAGTTTAGTGATGACCGTGAAACCATTGTCCACTGCCATGAAAACCCATCTGCTTCCCTAATGTCCTTTAGGGAAGGAAATCTGCCATCCTTATCTGATCGGGCCTACACGTGACTCCAGAGGCACCACAATATGGTTGACTCTTAAGTGCCCCCAGGGGTGGGCAGTAAGTGCTGCCCCTGCCAACGATGCCCACATCCCGTGAATGAATAAAAAAGAGGAACTACCCAATCGCCCAGACATTTGTCTTGGTGTTGACTTGATTTGTAGGTTTGCAAATAGTTTCCCATGTCTCCCATTCTGGCCTAACCACTTGCTCTCCGCAGTGAGTATGGTGTGTACACCCATGTACACCAATGGCCCTGATTTGGGAGTGAGCTCAGTCCCTGTGATACGGCCTAGCAAGACACTCTATTCAAGGGCAACTAGGGATGGGCTCCAAATGCTGGCCAGCCAGCCAGCGAAACCCATGCCCCATGAATGAATTATATAAAAAATTACCAGTGAGAACACTGTTTCTCGGGTTTACTGGTCTGGATCCGTGGACACCCGTCAGTGTCAGTCACACCTTCCCACTTCTGTAGTGGCGATAGCAGGAATCGTTCGAAAGGGAGTTGGATGTTGGTGAGGTGGTGGCTATGTAACCCGTTGCTGCCACGTACAGGGCTGACAGTTCTTTTCATAGTGCTTTGTGTTCATGTCATTCCTCTGTTGTAAACCTGTATAATTCCTTATGACTGTAACTGAACAAAAATAAATCATTGTTTAATTAAACTCAAAGCTGTGCAGTAAGTGTGAATGTGAGCAGCTATTCGGAGCACAGGAAACCTTCTCGGCTACTTTACTTTGATGCGTTGCGTTAATGTTAGCATTGCTGCCTCGCAGTGCCAGGGGCCCGGGTTCGATTCCAGTCCTGAGTCACTGTCTGTGTGGACTCTGCACATTGTCCCCGTGTCAGCGTGGGTTTCCTCCAGGTGCTCTGGTTTCCTCCCACAGTACAGCTGGGTAGATTGGCCATTCTAAATGGCTCCTTAGTGCCCCAAGGTGTGCAAGTTAGATGGATTAGCCATGGTAAATCGCCCCTTCATGTTCAAAGATGAGTAAATTTGGTAGATTAGGCATAGTGAGTGTGTGGAGACCTGGGTGGGTGCTGTTTTGGAGACTTGGTGCTGACTCAATGGGCTGGATGGGTTTCTATAAGGATTCTGTGATTCAGAGGGTGGGCTCCAGGTGGGAGAAGAATATTGAAGATGGGTGAAAGGACCTGTTAAGCAGTGATAAGACTCCTGCCAAAGGAGTGAGTGTGCGTGTGTGTGTGTATGCGTGTGTGTGTGTGTATGAGTGTGTGTGTGCGTATGAGTGTGTGTGTGTGTATGAGTGTGTGTGTGCGTATGAGTGTGTGTGCGTATGAGTGTGTGTGCGTATGAGTGTGTGTGCGTATGAGTGTGTGTGTGTGTGTGTATGCGTGTGTGTGTGTGTATGAGTGTGTGTGTGTGTATGAGTGTGTGTGTGCGTATGAGTGTGTGTGTGTGTGTGTATGCGTGTGTGTGTGTGTATGAGTGTGTGTGTGTGTATGAGTGTGTGTGTGCGTATGAGTGTGTGTGCGTGTGTAGAGAGGGATAGATCAAAAGCTCAAAAATACAAGGGCTGAGATGAGATTGGAGGAGGAGATGGGGTTTAAAGGGAGAGAAGCTGAGGAAGCATCCAGAAGGGTAAAGAGTTGATGAAAAGGAAGAAAAAAGGTTTTCTCTGAGTGCAGCAGAGAATGAACTGAAAGAATGGATTGGGACAGCTTGAAAGATAGAATGTTTGATTTGATTTATTATTGGCACATGAATTAGTATACAGTGAAAAGTATTGTTTCTTGCACTCTACACAGACAAAGCATACCGTTCATAGAGAAGGAAAGGAGACAGTGCAGAATGTAGTGTTACAAACATAGCTAGGGTGTAGAGAAAGATCAACTTAATGCAAGGTAGGTCCATCCAAAAGTCATTTGGCAGCAGGGAAGAAGCTGTTCTTGAGTCGGTTTGTACGTATCCTCAGACTTTTGTACCTTTTTCCCAATGGAAGAAGTTGGAAGAGAGAATGTCCGGGGTATGTGGGTCTTTGATTATGCTGGCTGCTTTTCCAAGGCAGGGGGAAGTGTAGACAGTTGCACTGGTGGGAGACTGGTTTGAGAGATGGACTGGGCTTTGTTCATGATCCTTTGTAGTTTCTTGTAGTCTTGGGCAGAGTAGGAGCCAGACCAAGCTGTGATACAACCAGAAAGGATGCTTTCTGTGGTGCATCTGTAAAAATTGGTGAGAGTCATTGCGGACATACCAAATTTCCTTTGGTATGTCAATAATGTGACGTAGCAAATTTCCTTAGCCTCCGGAGAAAGTGGAGAGATTTTAACTGTAATGTCAGCATGGAGAGACCGGGACAGGGTGTCGCTGATCTGGACATCTCAAAACTTGATGTTCTCAACCATTTCCACTTCATCTCCATTGATGCAGACAGGTCCATTCTGCTTCCTGAGATCGATGACTATCTCCTTCATTTCAATGACATTGAGAGAGAGAGATTATTGTCTCGCCAGTTCACCAGATTCTCCTGTCCTCTGTCTCATCAGTGTTTGAGATCTGACCCACTACGGTGGTGTCATCAGCCAACTTGACAACTGAATTGGAGAGGAATTTGGTCTCACAGTCATAAATCCCTCAGTGAGTGTTCCTGTCTCACTTGCCAAAGCGTGCCTTACTTTGTGAATGTCTTTTCACTTGCTTCAAGTCGTTATGTCCTTTGGCAAAAACAATTTCTCGACTGTAAGTGATGACCTACCAGGCACCGAATGACCACAGGGGATATTAAAATCTGGCAAATTCTGGAAACGTAATCCACTTTCTGTCCAGATCACCAACAACTTGTCCCAGTCCGTCCATACTGAAGCCCACCAATGCCTCTACTTTCTCAGGATGCTAAGGAAATTTAGAATATGGTGCCAATTGCACCATAGAAAGCATCCTTTCTGGTTGTACCATAGCTTGGTATGGCTCCTGCTCTGCCCAAGTCCACAATAGGCTATCTAATATTGCATGTACAGTTAGAGAAGATCACCTGACCATGTGTACAGTTTCTCTTAGCTCCTTGCTTTTGCCCCTAATTCAAGCCAATAGCCCTAGTTTCTAACTTCAAACCCAACCAGTGCCGGAATTCTCCTGACTGCCAGTGAGAATTTGATGCCCAGTCAAATTTCCATCCGCTGCAGCGGGACTGGAGAATCCCGGTTGCAGGCGAGGTGGGAGAATTCCAGCCCGGATCCCAAACCCCAGCTACTATCCCCACGCCGAACGCTAAACCAGACCAAGATAAAACAAAACACTGCGGACGCTGGAATCTGAAAGAGAAACAGAAAATGCTGGAAAATCTCGGCAGGTCTGACAGCAGCTGTGGGGAGAGAACTGGTCCAATGTTTTGTCTGTCAAAGGATCATCGTGACTCGAAACATGGGCTCTATTCTCTCCTCACAGACCTGCTGAGATTTTCCAGCATTTTCTGTTTTGGTTATAAACCAAAACTATTCTGAATGTTACATACAAAATTAGTCTTGACTACCTGGATCCCAGATCAATCCTTACACAATAACAACACAAAATCATAGAAATGATAGATTTATGGGGATAGAAACACTAGCGTAAATGGACCAGAGGCAGAAACTCATGACGAGCAGAAGAATATTACTAAGATCAAGCCCGTGGAACTCCCAGCAAGATCAATTTAACAAGTCCCATTCTCCTCTTTGTTTCCTTTTAAGTATTTTTCTAATTGCCCCTTTGAAAACCACGATTGAATCTGCCTCCGTCACACTTTTAGATAACATATTAGGACAACACGGTGGCACAGTGGTTGGCACTGCTGCCTCGTAGCGCCAGGTTCAATCCTAGCCTCAGGCTGCATGTTGTCCCCAAGTCTGGGCCGAATGGCCTCCTTCTGCACAGTAGGCAGAATGTAGGGAGATGGGCCAGAACTTTCCGGACCTTCAGGTCCCGCTGATGGCACATCTCCGCTGGTTACGAGTGCATTCAACAGGAAGCCCGGTTAATAATAGTGAGACCAGCAGATGCCATCATTGGCCAGTGGCAGGACACATGGCAGGTAGCCCGTAACATACCCAATTCTAAATGGGCTCGACAGGTTAGATGGTGGGAGGATGTTTCTCTTTACTAAGGAGTCTAGAACTCGAGGCCGCTGACTCAGAATAAGAACCAGATATCTAGGATGGGAGAAATTGCCTCACTTAAAGGACGTGTGGAATTCTCAAGCTCAGAGAGTTATGGGGTGCTCCCCGATTGAGTATGTTGATAGATATCGACGTGCTAACTGAGTTCAGGGCGAAGGGGAGTTGAGATAGTGGATTTGAACCTTCCTAATTACACAAAAGTAGGATGAATTGTAAAAGATTTCCAGAGGGCAATCAGATTCGTGGAACAGACATCCAGGTGTCAAATGAATATGGATGAGTAAGGGGATCAAAGGTGAGGGAAAGGTGGGACGATGGGGTTGAGAAATAGCAGCTATGATTGAATGGAAGAGCAGGCTGTATGGGCAGAATGGCCCAATCCTGCTCCTCTATCTCATGGTTCTAAATGCTGGAAAAACTCAGCAAATATGATGAAAAGTGACTCCTGTTCATCTTCAGCGCCTATAAAACTGTGCGTAAATATGAGTTAATGGTAGATTATCTATCACCTAACATGCAGCCAATGCAGATTACCTTCTCAATAGAACGTACCATTCCTTTTGCAAAGGGCCATTATCGCTGTGTTCCCGTACACCAATTATCAAATTCGCCACTTTCCAAAACTGGAACCTACAGACAGAACACTCTTCAATCTCTAGGTAGCACTCTGGAAATTGAGGCAGCTGTATGTAAATACATTGTAAAAGGGTTGTGTAGGAGAAAAATGCTTTACTATCCCATGGATAAGTAAGAACGATAGCAGAGCTGTGATTGACAATAAATCCAAAGTGTCTCTGTCAGTCTTTATTGTGGGAACACGGTGGTTAGCACTACTGCCTCATAGCACCACAGACACAGGTTCGATTCTGGCCTTGGGTCACTGTCTGTGTGGAGTTTGCACATTCACCCCATGTCTGCGTGGGTTTCCTCCGGGTGCTCTGGTTTCCTCCCACACTCCGAAGATGTGCAGGTTAGGTGGATTGACCACGGCAAATTGCCCCTTAGTGTCATTAGCAAGGTAAATATAGGGGGTAACAGCCTTGGGACCTGGGTGGGAATGTTGTAGGTGCAGCCTTGATGGGCAGAATGGCCTTCTCCTGCACTGTAGGGATTGTATGATTCTAAAACATAAGGTGCAAGAATTAACAAGGAATGCTGAAATTGTGTAGATGGCTAGTTCACAATGTGTGCAGTCTTGGTGACCCCCATAAACTTGGTGAAACCATGAAGAATGTACAGAATAGACTTCAGAACTGATTAGACTGAAATAATCAGGAGGAGATTCAATTGTCTTTTTTTAAGATGAATTGAGGGAAGGTGGACAACTGTGGAGTCAGGCAGCAAGAGCTGGGAGTTAGGAAAATCCTCCAAAAAGTTGGAGCCTGGAATGCTTTGCTATAATGAGAAGAGAATGAATTTATACGGCACCTTTCCCGAGCTCAACTTGTCCCCAACACTTTGCAATGAATAAAGAACTATGGCCTCTTTTAGGGAAGTACTTTGACAGTATGATCAGTGTCGCAGTGAGTCAGGACCCAGGTTTCTGTCCTACAAGTGGTGCCCCATTCTTGGCTGGGACTGTCCATCAATGTGATTGAAATTAGCCAGCCTCGGAAACTCTAACCAGCTCAGCGCGTTCTCTGGCAACCTTGCAATGTTTGCCTGCACATTTCCCAGCAGAAGAGCAAGTGGCTGAGGTCAGTTAACTGAGGAATAGATAAGGGTTACTGTGAGCAGGGAGTGAAGGGCACCCGTTGGAGCTTTAGAATTAACCCTGGGGAGACGACTGGATTCAAACAAGGTGGAAATACAGCGCACAGGTTCAAATCAAAGTGTGACCTTCGAAACGAAACCAGCTCAAACACTGTCAGACTGAAGGAACAGAGTAAGTTCAACATATTATTCTGCAAATGCTTCAAGCGTTCCATACTCAAATCATATTAGCACATAGAGTGTGCTTTTGTGTGTCTGCCTGTTCTCTGCGTATATTGTGAGTTGCATGTATGCCTGTACCCTGTATATATTGTGAGTGTTTGTGTGTGCCTGTACCCTGTATATATTGTGTGTGTGTGTGCCTGTACCCTGTATATATTGTGAGTTGTGTGTGTCTTAACTCTGTGTATATTGTGAGTTGTGTGTACCTGTACCCTGTGTATATTGTGAGTGTGTGCATGTGCCTATACCTTGTGTATATTGTGAATTGTGTGTGTGTGCCTATACTCTGTGTATATAGTGAGTTGTGTGTGGGTGTGTGCCTGTACTCTGCATATATTGTAAGTTGTGTGTGTGCCTGTACCTTGTGTATATTGTGAGTTGTGTGTGTATGCCTATACTCTGTGCATATTGTGAGTTGTGTGTGCGTGTGTGCCTGTACTCTGCATGTATTGTAAGTTGTATGTATGCCTGTACCCTGTATGTATTGTGAGTGTGTGTGTGTGCCTGTACTCTGTGTATATTGTGAGTTGTGTGTGTGTGCCTGAACCCTGTGTATATTGTGAGTGTGCGTGTGTGCCTGTACTCTGTGTATATTGTGAGTTGTATGTGTGCCTGTACCCGATGTATATTGTGGGTGTATGCCTGTACTCTGTGTATATTGTGAGTTGTATGTGTGCCTGTACTCAGTATATATTGTGAGTGTGTGTGCCTGTACCTGTGCACATTGTGTGTGTGTGCCCGTACTTTGTGTATATTGTGAGTGTGTGTGTGTGTATGCCTGTACTCTGTATATTGTGAGTTGCATGTGTGCCTGTACCCTGTGTTCATTGTGAGTGTGCGTGTGCCTGTAGCGAGTGCATATTATGAGTTGTGTGTGCCTGTAATCTGTGTATATTGTGAGTTGTATGTGTGCCTGTACCCTGTGTATATTGTGAGTTGTGTATGTGCCAGTAGCCAGTGTATGTTATGAGTTGTGTGTGCCTGTACTCTGTGTATATTGTGAGTTGTGTGTGTGCCTGTACCCTGTGTATATTGTGAGTTGTGTGTCTGCCTGTACCCTGTGTGTATTGTGAGTTGTGTGTGTGTGTGTGTGCCTGTACCCTGTGTATATTGTGTGCTGTTTGAATGGCTGGAGACACTGTGGTGCATCCGTGAGGCTGAGAGTTGTGTGGAGAGCACATTTAGAGAGATGGTCATACCACAGCTCAGGGGGTAAGAAGGGAATGGGTGACCATTAGACAGTGCAGGAAGAACAAGCAGGTAGTGCAGGACTCCCACTGGCATCCTGCTCAATAACCGGTATTCCACTCGGGAAGCTGGTAAGGGCGCTGATATCTCAGAGGAGAGCAAAGCTTCGGGCACTGCAAGTGGCTGAACTGTACGGGGAGCAGACAGGCATTTCTGAGTCACAGACGTGACTCCAGGATGGTGTGTTGCCTTCTGGTACCAGGGTCAGGGATGTCTCCGTCTCAGGGCAGCTTGAAATGGGAGGGTGATGAGTCATGGTACATGTTGGTACCAATGATACAGATATCGATAAACTGAAAGATGAGGTCGTGTATCAGGAATTCAGGGAGTTAGATAGTAGATTAAAAAGCGGGGCCTCTCAATGTTGTAGCCTCTGGATGATTCCCGGTGCCAAGTGTAAAGATAGGAAAATGAATGCATGGCCCAAGGGAGGGTTTTAGATTCTTGGATCGTTTCTGAGGAAGGTGGGACGTGACAAACGGGACTGTCCGCACCCGAACCAACATCCTTGTGGATAGGTTCGCGAGTGCCACTGGGAAGAGTTTAAACTAGTCTGACAGGGGAGGGGTGGGGTGAGGAAACACACAGGACATTAACAAAATCGAGGCACATCGCACTATAGTAAAGTCAGAGTGAGTTCAGCTGTGTTGGGTGTTAAGAGAGTGAGGCAAGGCTGGATGGTCTGTAATACTGGGGGTGCAGCAGGAAAGATTGGTGAGTTAAAGGTGCGGATTGACACATGGAAGTGTGAGACATGGTTGAGGGAAGGGCAGGTCTGGCAACTCGACATTCCGGGGTGTAGGATCCTTAGACAAGATAGCTGAGTGTGGAAAAAGGGAAGTCGTGTTGCACTATTAATTAAGGAGTCAATTGCTGCAATAGAGAGAGATGATGAGTGGGATTTTCCAAAACCGGAAAATCCTATCCGAGATCAATAGACTTCTGCATGGTCCGACCCCAGCACCCCCCACGTCCGCTACGATTCCTGGGAAAACTCCCCCCAATATCATCTAAAGGTTTACAAGCAAGGCTTTGTGGATAGAACTTAGGAATATAAAGGGGGCGGCCACATTACTGAGAGCGTATTTCAGGCCCCCAAAAAGTCAATGGGAAATAGAGAAGCAGATAGTAGACAGTTCACAGGGCTGTGTATGAATAATTATTATGTGAGGGGATTTCAACTAAGTAAAAGGCTTAGAGGGGCGGATTACTAGAAATATACTGGGGGGAGTTTTTTGCATCAATATGTAGAAGGCCTAACAAGGGATGTTGCAGTGCTGGATCTGGCTCTGGGGAATGAAGCTGGACATGTGTTCGCTGTGGCAGTGGGGGAGCATTTTGGCAGTAGCAACCACAACACAGTACGTTCACCTTTATTATGGACAAGGAGATTGATACAAAGAACAATAAAAGCAGACAGTTGGAGCAAAGAAAGAAACATGAAAGGGAGATCAAAGCCAACACCAAGATGTTTACAATTATTAAAAGAAAACAGGTGATCAGTAACAGCGCTGGTCCCTGGAAAATGTGATATTGTCAGGAAATGGTGGGAATGCTGAATAGTTACTTTGTGTCAGTATTTATAGCGTGATCTAAGGAAGCTAATACTGAATCAGTGACAGCGACTCGCAGCCAAAGTAACAGTAACAAGGTAAATAATATCTCCCATGTGCGCATGTGAGACTGAAATGCCAGTGTCAAGTCGACTGGAAGAGCGTTCGAACCACATTATTACCAGTGCCACAGGGAAAGTTGCAATGGGTCTCAGATGACAGGCGGAGGCTAAATTTAGGAGTGCGATAGACACCGACAGGTGACGGCTTAAATTACAGCACGTGGTCGATAACCTCGCAACTTACATTCAGATCAGGGCAGCTGACGTAACTCACCAACTGGGGGAACCCCCAACTCTTTTTTCTCTCTTGTGTTTGCCCAAGAAATTCAGTATGCAATCTCTGGGCACCAAATGGACTCCTGGCAGGCTCATTAGGAGCAGGAGGACTCTTCCTTAGAATCCCGACAGTGCAGAAGACCCTGCGCCAACAACAATCCCATTCTATCCCCATAACCCCATTTACCTTTCTAATCCCAATTCAGTACGGCCAATCAACCTAACCAGCACACCTCTGGGGCACGGAGGGAATCCGCTTGCAGACAAGGGGAGAACGAACAAACTGCACGCAAGCCCGTGGCTGGGATTGAACCCAGGTCTCTGCGAGGCAGCATTGCTAACCACTGTGCTGCCCTGAACAGTGTTGCTCATGGAATACGGTTCCCATGACTGCAATGGGAGTTAAACAGTTTGGATGTGGGTTTGACAGCTCCTTCAAACACTGAGGCCAGGATTTGACCAGCACGGCTACCCCAGAATCGGGGAGGCTCACAGAATGACAAGCCCTGGGTGGGCGATGTAGTAAAATTCCAGTGTAAGTGTGGGATTGTCCAGCTCCGCTCGCACCCACCACCCCCCCAACAAGAACCGGAAAATCCTGCTGGAGATTCGCATGGTCTTGCCCCACCCGTTACAATTCCTGTGGCAGACAAGTCCCACCCCAACTGCTGGGCTTTCACCGCGGGGTGGGTGTGGGTGGGTGGGTGAAGTCAGCTGGGTGGACCCACCCGAGGAAACAATGCCGCAAAATGTTTATCCTGGTGGTGTGGGGAGAGCAGCCGGCCGGCGCAGTGTCGGGCCCATCACCCCCCCCCCGAGGGATCCCACAGGGGCCGCAGAGGCAGGCTGGGTGAAAGGCCGATTTCTGTTTCAGCCGTGCTGTTAAATATTAAACCCTGCGGCTCTCACATCTCATTTCTCCACCCAATCCCCCATGCTCTACCCACGCCAACCCGTGCCCCAGAGCCACTCCCATCGCCTCTCGAATCATAGAAAGCCTACAAGACGGAAGGAGGACATTTGGCTCATTGGGTCTGCCCCGAAGAACATCCTACCCAGGCGCACCTCCCTGCCCCATCCCCCCAGCTCAGCACGTCCACCATCGCTAATCCACCTAACCTACACACTGAGGGGAAATTCACCATGGCCAATGCACCAAACCCCCGTATCTTTGGAAAGTGTGGGAGGAAACTGCAGCACCATGAGGAAACCCACGTAGACACTGGGAGAATGTGCAAACTCCACACAGACGGTCACCTAAGGCTGGAATTGAACCTGGATCCCTGTGAAGCAGCAGCGTTAAACTCTGTGCCACCGTGTCACCCTTTCCCCCAGGTGTACCCATGTTCCTCCACCCTTCCCCAATGGCCCCTTATAGTATCCATGCCAACTCATGTTGACCTATGCCCTTACCCCCTTCAAATGAACTTACCCAATATTCCTTGGGCCTCAGGGGAGACATATGGGGGGAGGGGGATGGGAAGACAGCGTAAACAACCCTCCCCCCCCCCCCCAACCCAGAAAGCAAAGCCAGTGGGGTTCCAACCCACCCCACTGACCTCTGCTGCAGGGGGGTTAAAAACTAATGCCTCTCACTGGGGAGTGAGTTCCACCCTCTGGATTGGCAGACAGCTCTCCCAGTGCCAGCAGCACCAGGAAGACACTAGTGGGCACTGCTGGGACTGGACCAAGATGAAGAAGGCCCATCAATCCCCCAAAGTTGGCAAGTCCGGAGCCTTGGACAAGGACAGTCTAGAACACAAATATTACATTGAAGCCGGGCTAATTTCAGTGGGGTTGAAAGTGGATCTGTCTCGGGGAAATGTGAATCTAAGTTGGTCGGTAAAGCAGGAATCAAGCAAGTTTCAAAGCAGAGTTGGGGTGATCGAGTCAAAATACATTTCTACAGGGGGCTCAGGAAGGCAGAACGCCCCGGGTAACTGGAGAGTTAGAGAGTAAGGTGCAGCAATGTGTGTGATAGACATCTCGTTGATCATACGCATCCGAACTAGGCTGAATATAGAAAGTTCAGAAGTGAGACTTGGCAGAAATAAAAGAGGGAAGGAGAAAGTGGAAGAAGAAACTGGCAGTTAACATAAAAAAAAATCCAGAAGTCTTTTCCAGGGATATAAATAGTAAGATGGTAAGAGGAAGGTCTGATTAGAGACAGGGGATCTGTGCAGGGAAGATATCGCTGAGGTATAAAGTGAACACTTTGTATCTGCTTAACCAGGATCAAGATGGTGTCAAACTCCTGGTCAAAGGGAAGGTGATTCAAATAATCTTCAGTTCGGGTATTCAGATGGGGCTAAGAGGAAGCATGAGTAGGAAGGCTGAAAAGTCACCAGGCCCAGATGGGATGCTGATGGGTTTAAGGATGGAATTTATGGGGTTGCTGGCCTTGATTTTCAATCCTCCTTCGCAATGGGGCTGGTGCCAGGGGACCGGACAACTGAAGATGCCGCAAGAAAGGAAATCGGAGCCGAGGAATCCCATTCGCGCCAATTAATTAGGTCAAGGCGGATCTTCTATTTCAACGTCTTTTCCCAGCATTATTCCCATATCCCTCGATATCTTCACCATGTAGGAATCTATCCATCCCTGCTTGAATATACTCAATGACTGAATCTCCACAGGCCTCTTCAGTAGAAAATTCCAAAGATCTCCACAATCTCTGAGTAAAGAAATTACTGAGACTGTGAGGTTGCTATGGGGATATTGGGGTGATATCCAAGGTGGAGGGTATTGGGGTGATATCCAGGGGGCTCAGGGGACTGACAGATCTCTCTTTCCTATTGCATCTATTGAGATCTGCGCATGTGCAGTGGCACTCTCTAGCTGTGAGCAGCCTCTTTCCAGAGAGAATAGAGTCCCCCTACTGGCATGAATCACACTTCCCCTCTTTTTTTGCACTAAGTGGCATACGTTTGTGAAAGCTCACTGAAAAAATGGGCGCAATTCTCTCCTTGTTTGAGACTTTTTTGGTAAGATCATTCCATTTTTAAAAATTCATTCATGGGGTGTTAACAAGGCTGGCTAGGCCAGCAATTATTGCTCATCCCTTATTGCCCTTGACTGGGTGGTGGTTAGCTGCCTTCTTGAACTGCTGCACTCTGTGGAGTACAGACATACCCACATTGCTGTTAGGGAGAGAGTTCGAAGATATTGACCCAGTGAGAATGAAGGAATGGTGATATATAAGTCAGGGTGGTGAGTGAGTTGGAGGGGAACCTACAAGTGGTGGTGTTCCCAAGTAGTGGTTGTGTATTTGGGAGGTGGTGCTTGAGAAAGCTCAGTGAGTTCCTCCAGTGCATCTTGTAGACGGTAAGCAATGCTTCTACTGTACATTAGCCGCGGAGGGATTGAATGTTTGCGGAAGACAGCACACTCAAGATACTTTGTTCTGGATGGTGTGAAGGTTGTGTGTTTTTGGAATTGCACCAATCCTGGCAAGTGGGGAGTATTCCATCACATTCCGAACATGGACCTTATAGATGGCGGATGGGAAGACAGGAGGTGAGTTACCCCCACAGGGTTACTAACCTCTGATCTGCTCTTGTGCCCACAATATTTATATTGTACTTTTGAAACAACATACAACATATCATGACATTTAATACTGCATTAGCCGGTCTGGAATTCTTTATTGAATGTCCCCTTACTGAGTCAGTGTAGGATCACTGGTTTATATGCAATGTCGATGAGGTATATTTCTGCACATTCAGTTCTCGATATGGAATTTCAACACATCAATTTGCCAAGTTTTCCTGTCTAAATATGTTCTTCATTGTTACTAGGACATTGATGGATGTGGTTTATTCGACATCCGGGGATCCCTCATTATTTAAGCCTTAGTTACAGTGCGAACCTGGTCAGCTTTTACACATGGGCTATTTGACCATGGAAGTGGTCACCCACTCCTAATCTGCGTACATCAGTTACGGGGCACACTAATGGACAGCAGTGAAGAACACTTGGTGAATTTTAGGATTCTCTAACTGTCTCCGGGAGGTCAATAATTCAACATAAATCAACAGAATTTGGTATCGTTGACCCTGCGAGGTGAACAAAGCAATGGGAAAAATTCTGTCCTGTATTCGCCTCATGAGTCACGTTTGAAACCAAAACTCGGGGTCAACCACATAATGACCCCCTCCCACCAACCCTGGTTTATACTCAAGCTCCCACAATTCATCACAGGCAAGATGATCAGAGTCTGAAGGAAAATTTGTCTCTTTAAATACAACTAACACTTAATCCCTTCATTTATTACAGATATCAACTAAAAAGGTTTCTTCTGATGTAATTTGCGAAAGAAACAGGAATGTTTGAAGAAATGAGGTTGCAGAGTTTCATTCTGATTTTTATCCTGAGTAATTATGGTAAGTATGGAAATACAGATTGTAACGATCGAATCCGTTACCATACAATCACAGAACCCCTACAATACAGAAGGAGACCATTTGGCCCATCGAGTCTGCACTGACTTTCCAGTAGAGAATCTTACCCAGGTTCTTGTATCCTTGTGAGCCCATGTATTTACCTCACCAATCCCCCAAACCTACACAACGTGGGACACTAAGGGGCAATTTAACACGGCCAATCCATCTAGCCTACACATCTTGGGACACTAAGAGGCAATTTAGCATGGCCAATTCCCCTAACCTACACATCTTTGGACACTAAGGGGCAATTTAACATGGCCAATCCATTAAACCTGCACATCTTGGGACACTAAGGGGGAATTTAACATGGCCAATTCCCCTAATCTACACATCTTTGGATACATAGGGGCAATTTAGCATGGCCAATCCATTAAACCTGCACATCTTGGGACACTAAGGGGCAATTTAGCATGGCCAATCCACCTAACTTGCACATCTTTGAACTGTGGGTGGAAACTGGAGCACCCACAGGAAACCCGTGGGGAGAACATACAAACTCCACACACTCACCTGAGTCCAGAATTGAACCCGGGTCCCTGGTGCAGTGAAGCTGCGGTACTAACCACTGTGCCACCGTGTCAGTGTGCCACCTCTATTTTTCTGCCTTTTCCATTTGGTAATTATTTGATGCACTCATTACTTGTGTAAATTTTCTTCTGGAATTGTTCAGTGTTTGGCATTGCGTTACCATTGGTGATCCTGCCAACAGCTTGATGAAGAAGAAAAATACCTTATTTGAAATAAAAGTTACAGCACCATCCATAAAGAGATGGTGGCTAAGGATCATAGCAATAGATCTAGGCATGTAGATTCTGGGGAGTGTTTCACTGTCCAGTTCGATCTTTGTAAATCTGTTCCTTGTCTAACGAACACCCAGCAATCCTAGTTTTGAAATTTTTCAGTTGAGCCCCTAACCTGATACAGATTTTGGAAGGAACATTGAGGACTTTGAGAAGTTGCAGAGTTGATTTACTAGAATGGAACCAGGGATGAATCATAGAGGTTTACAGCATGGAAACAGGCCCTTTGGCCCAACTTGTCCATGCCACCCCTTTTTTTAATCCCCTAATCTAGTCCCAATTGTTTGCATTTGGCCCCTATCTTTCTTCCCATCGTACCCATGTAAATGTCTAAATGTTTTTCAAAAGACAAAATTGTCCCTGCCTCTACTACCACCTCTGGCAGCTTGTTCCAGACACTCACCACCCTCTGTGTGAAAAAATTGCCCCTCTGGACCCTTTTGTATCTCTCCCCTCTCACCTTAAACCCATGCCCTCTAGTTTTAGACTCCCCCACCTTTGGGAAAAGATATTGACTATCTAGGTGATCTGTGCCCCTCATTATTTTATAGACCTCAAAAAGATCACCCCTCAGTCTCCTATGCTCTGGAGAAAAAGTCCCAGTCTATTCAGCCTCTCTTTATAACTCAATCCATCAAGTCCCGGCAGCATCCTAGTAAATCTCTTCTGCGCTCTTTCTAATTTAATAATATCCTTTCTATAATAGGGTGACTAGAACTGCACACAGTATTCCAACTGTCACCTTATCAATGTCTTGTACAACTTCAACAAGACGTCCCAACTCCTGTATTCAATGTTCTGACCAATGAAACTAAGAATACCGAATGCCTTCTTCACCACTCTGTGACTCCACTCAAGGAGCTATGAACATGTACCCCTAGACCTCTTTGTTCTGTAACTCTCCCCAACACACTACCATTAACTGAGTAAGTCCTGCCCTGGTTCAATCTACCAAAATGCATCATCTAGCTTTTAATTAAATTAAACTCCATCTGCCATTTGTCAGCCCACTGGCCCAATTGATCAAGATCCCGTTGCAATCGGAGATAACCTTCTTCACTGTCCACTCTGCCACCAATCTTGGTATCATCCGCAAACATATTAACCATGCCTCCTATATTCTCATCCAAATCATTAATATAAATGACAAATAACAATAGACCCAGCACTGATTCCTGAGGCACACCGCTGGTCACAGGCCTCCAGTTTGAAAAAAACAACCCTCTATAACCACCCTCTGTCATTAAGCCAATTTTATATGAGAAACCTCAGTTATGTGGAGACATTGCACCTCTTCATCCTCCTTCAAGTAAAGGGAGATGTGACCAATGTACTCAAAATCCTGAAGGTTCTTGATGAAGTAAACAAGGAGAAAATGTTTCCACTGGAAAAGGAACCAAAAGAGAAAATGCTGGAAAATCTCAGCAGGTCTGGCAGCATCTGGAAGGTGAGAAAAGAGCTGATGTTTCGAGTCCAGATGAGCCTTTGTCAAAGCTTAAAGGCAGAGAAAGTGGGAGATATTTATACTGCAGGGTGAGGGAATGAAAGATGAGTCATAGACACAGGAACCAGGAGAAAGACTGCTAATGGCAGTCCACACAGAGAGAATAAAGGGTGTAACTGGCCAAACGGCAGAGAAGCTGAAATCAGCTATGGTTTCCCACCGACAATTGTTGACAGGACCCTCAACAGTGTACATCTTCCACACCATGACCCTCACCCCCTCCCCTCCCTCCCAGAACAAGGATAGATCCTCCTTGTTCTGACATTTCACCCTGCCAGCCTCCACAGGCAAAGCATAATCCTCCGCCATTTTTGCCAACTCCAGCGTGATGCCACCACCAAACACATCTTCTCTTCGCTCCCTCTGTCAGTGTTCCGCAGAGACAGTTCCCTCCAGGATAACCTCGTCCACCCTCCACTATACCCAACACCTCTCCCGTCATTCATGGCACCTTCCCATGCAATCACAGGTGGTGTAACACCTGTCCCTATACCATGCTCACCATCCAAGGTCCAAAACATTCATTCCAGGTTAAGCAGCGTTTCACTTGCACCTCTTTCAGTTTAGTGTATTTCATTCACTGCTCCCAATGTGGTCTCCTTTTTATATTGGAGAAACCAAGTGTGGACTGGGTGATCGCTTTGCTGAGATTCCGGTTGCTTGCCATTTTAACATGATCCTGCTCCCGTGCCCACGTGTCTGTCCTTGGCTTGCTGCAATGTTCCAGTGAAGCTGAACACAAACTGGAGGAACAGCATCTCATCTTCCAGCTGGGCACTTTACAGTCTTCCAGTCTCAACAGCAAATTCAACAACTTCAGATGATTTGTTCTACCCCACCTCGACCCCTTTGTTTTCATTCTATTCAGTTTTTAACCGTTCTCTACATTTTATTTCTTTATTATCTTTCTTTACTTTTCTTTCTCCCTCCCTCTTTCCCCCTATTTTATCCCCTGTTTCCTTACCTCTCCTCCCCCTCTGCTTCCACTTTCACCCTTTTTCTCAATTTTACCTCTCTCCCATTCATCTCCCCACTTCCCCTCACACCTTCACCTGTTTCAGCTTACACTCAGATTTCAGCCTCTCTGCCGTTTGGCCAGTCACATCTTCCATTCTCCCTGTGGGCTGCCATTAGCAGCCTTTCCCCTGGTTTCTGTGGCTCTGACTCATCTTTCATTGCCTCACCCCGCGGTGTAAACATCTCCCACTTTCTGGGCCTTTTAGCTTTGACAAAGGGTCACCGGGACTCGAAACGTCAGCTCTTTTCCCTCTTTACAGGTGTGGGCAGACCCGCTGAGATTTTCCAGCATTTTCTCTTTTAGCTTCAGATTCCAGCATCCGCAGTCATTTGCTTTGGGTCCAGTGGAAAAGGGTCAATTAACGATGGATATAGATCGATGGTTACCAGCAAAAAAAAATGCACGGTTTATGAAGGCCTGGAGTGCAGTGCCTGAATCATAGAACCCTACAGTGCAGAAAGAGGCCCTTCAGCCCATCGAGCCTGCACCAAACACAATCCCACCCAGGCCCTACCCCCATATCCCTACATATTATACCCACTAATCCCCTCTAACCTACACATCCCTGGACACTAAGGGACAATTTCTTAGCATGGCCAATCAACCTAACCCGCACATCTTTGGACCGTGGGAGGAAACCGGAGTACCCGGAGGAAACCCACGCAGACACGAGGAGAATGTGCAACCCCCACACAGACGGTGACCCGAGCCGGGAATCGAACCCAGGACCCTGGAGCTGTGAAGCAGCAGTGCTAACCACTGTGCTACTGATGATGAGGTGGAAATACATCTCAGAATAAGTTCGAAAGGGAATGTGGATAAATATTTGAAATTGCAGCAATCTGGCGAAAGTGGAGAGTGGAATTAGAACAAAGGACAAAGAATAATGAGAAGTACAGCCCAGGGTCAGGCCCTTTGGCCCTCCAAGTCTGCACCAATCACATTTACCTATCTAAACCTGTCACATATCCCTCTATTCCTCGTTTGTCCATATGCCTAAATGTGGCCAATGTAACGGCCTCATCCACCTCACTAGGCAACGCATTACAGGACCCCCACCACCCTCTGTGTAAAAGATTCCCACAGCACATCTCCACTGCACCATCCCCCCCCCCTGTTATCTTGAACCTGTGCCTCTTGTAATCTCTACCCTGGGAAAAAAGCTTCCAACTGTTCACCCTATCAATACCCCTCATAATTTTATAAACGTCTGCCCCTCAGCCTCCGTCTTCCCAGGGAGAATAATCCCAGTTTGTTCAATCGTAGCCAATACCCTCCATGCCAGGCAACATCCTGGTAAACCTTTTCTGTACTCCCTCCAAAGTCTCCACATCCTGGAGGTGTGGTGACCAGAGCTGATTGTGTAGCTCTTGCAGAGAGCCAGCGTAAACGCACCTTTGAGCGTTCTGCAGATTCATTTGTCTAATTTTTCTGTTTATATCTTCCAATGTAAGAGCCAGATTTGCTTTTATCATCATTCTCCCAGACTTCACCCTCTCTATTGGTAATTTAAATGCTATTACTTATCTCAAGATCCTCAAATTGAATTTTAAAATCCACAATACATTCTTCCACATAATTATTCTCCAAAATCTGATCGTGCCTCATTGGCATTTAAATAGATTATCTTTCTAATAGATCGCTTCCAGTAACTCTAATGGAAGAGACAGTAAGAAGTCTCACAACTCCAGGTTAAAGTCCAACCAGTTTATTTGATAATAAACTCACAAGCTTTCGGAAACGCTGTTCCTTCATCAGATGTGTGGAGGTTCCGATCAGAGAAAGGGCGTATAACGTCACACACAGTTTACAGAATACTGATTAGAATGCAAGTCTTTACAGCTACTCAAGTCTTAAAGGTGCAGACAATGTGAGTGGAGAGAGCATGAAGCACAGGTTAAAGAGATGTGTATTGTCTCCAGACAGGACAGTAAGTGAGATTTTACAAGCCCAGACAGGTCATGGGGGTTACAGACAGTGTGACATGAACCCCAGATCCGCTGAGCAGAGACTGATAGCCAAGCTCTGCACCCGTCAGCACAGCCTCAACCTCAACCTGAAGGCTGAAGATGAACATCTCGCCAGGGTCATCCCCACACCCCCACTTCTTGCCTTCAAACAACTGCACAACCTCAAACAGACCATTGTCCGCAGCAAACTACCCAGCCTTCAGGAGAACAGCGACCACAATACCACACAACCCTGCCACAGCAACCTCTGCAAGACATGCCGGATCATCAACATGGATACCATCATCTCATGTGAGAATACCACCCACCAGGTACACGGTAAATACTCTTGCAACTTGGCCAACATTGTCTACCTGATACGCTGCAGGAAAGGATGTCCCGAGGCATGGTACATTGGGGAGACCATACAGACACTACGACAATGGATGAATGAACATCGCTCGACAATCACCAAGCAGGAGTATTCTCTACCTGTTGGGGAACTTCAGCAGTCACGGGCACTCAGCCTCTGATCTTCGGGTAAACGTTCTCCAAGGCAGCCTTTGTGACACACGACAGTGCAGAGTCAATGAGCAGAGACTGATAACCAAGTTCCGCACACATGAGGACAGCCTCAACCGGGATCTTGGGTTCATGTCGCACTATCTGTAACCCCCAGGACTTGCCTGGATTTGCAACATCTCACTAACTGTCCTGGACGGAGACAATACACATCTCTTTAACATAAATAACTTCTCTGATCTGTCCAACACAGGGAGCTCCAGGTCACAGCTCCCAGAGCACAGCCTCTTTACCACCTGCATCTGGTTTTAATCGAGAAGTTGACCAAAATTCCCAGCATGCTTCACTCTCCAGCCAGAGCAGCCATTTTTAAAGCCACCGTTGCCGTTATTGTTGTTAAACCATTGTTGTAGCCGCTCTTTCACCTTCCACACTCCGAATCCGTTGCTTTTGTTTTCTGAAGGGGCACGCACCTTTCTCCAGAGCTCGGAACACCACCTGTGCCAAGTTTCCGAGAAAGAAGGCGACATCCAGATGGACATGGCGGTCCACTCGGCTGATTACTATTTCTCTCACAGTCCAGAGTCAGACAAGCTGGCAATAGAGTACAGTAAAGTGGAACGCATGAACAATGCAACCTACTACAATGAGGCTTGGCTCCGGGCCTTTCATGAATGGCAGCAGAGAAAAATGGAACTCAAGGTACCAAATGGTCTTCTGGAAGAGCACGTCATAGCGATGCTGTGCTACACTTTAGACCGTCCACCTCTGTACAGATATTTCAATAAAGCCATTAGAAACTATGGAGCAAACGATGAAATCTATTCTAAATGCTTCCATTACAAAAGTCTGCACTATCTGCTGACTGTAGCGCTGACCGTATTACGGAACAGTTCCTGGGGTCCCGACCCAGGAACGCAGGTCTACAGAGCGATGGACAGAAAGGTCTCGGTCAGCAAGGGAGCGAGGATCCGTTTCGGCCAGTTTGCTTCCACCTCTCTGAGGATGGAGGAGTCGGTCTCAACGTTCACAGATGAGAGCAGCGCCACCAACACGCTGTTTAACATCACCACGTCCCAAGGCGTCGCCATCCAGAACTTCTCCTTCTTCCGCCGGGAAGAGGAAGTGCTCATCCCGCCCCACGAGGTGTTCAACGTCACCAGAGTGGTCGACTGGGAGGACGATTTGGGGACACGAGGCGTCAACATCGCCCTGTCGTCTGTCGGCCGGAGACAAACGGAGGTCAGGCTGCAGTCAGATGGCCCCGGGCACCTCCGTGTGGAGAGGCTGCTGGAGCCTGTGTCCCCCTGGTGGTTCCTCATCTTGGCCATCTTGCTGATCCTGCTGTTTGCCTCTTGTCTCTTCTTTCTGAAGAAACAGAAATATATTTAACCTGCTGCTCCATCTGAATCTACAGCGTCTCGACAGATGGAGAGATGCTGCCTCACACCCTTGTCCCATTTAGATCCCAATCTGTGGCAATTACATTTTTGGGAATTAGGACTTCTCCAGTTTCGACGCTTTTTAATGCTACGTGTCCTGATAAAGATCATTAAAAATTGACTTAGGGATGTGACCAATTCACTTGTGCCTTGCAGTTAAAGTCTATCAGATAAAGTCAAGAGTTACTAAGTAGGTTGACAAACAAAAGGCTGAAGAGGCAGTAGACAAACATGAGGGAAACGGGACAAAATCTTTGCCGGAATTCTATCATCCGGCTCGCCACAGGATCGGAGTGGGCGAGGAGCGGGCGATGGTGTCAGAGTGCTTAGCACTGCTGCCCCACAGCGCCAGCGATCCGAGTTCAGTTCCAGCCTCGGGTACGTGTGGAGTTTGCACATTCTCCCCGTGTCTGCGTGGGTTTCCTCCGGGAGCTCCGGTTTCCTCCCTGTGGGTTAGGTGCATTGGCTATATTGTGTCGGGGGGGGGGATGTTAGCGGGGTAAATGCGTGGAGATGGAGGACTAGGGCCTTGGCGGTATGTGGTCAGTGCAGACTGGAAGGGTCAAAGGGATTCTACGAATGAAAATGTCCATTGGCCACGGGTGGGGCTTCCGGTCTCGGGTCGAGCGAGGCTGTAATATCCCGCCCGTTGTGTTGTTCCCATGAGCAGCGGGCAAGGTGGTCAGAGGTGAGCATAGAACCATCTGGTCCCTACAGTACAGAAAGAAACCATTCGGCCCATTGAGTTTGTACTGACTCTCCAAAAGAGCACCCCACCCAGGCCCTACGTGTATTTACCCTCCAATCCCTCTAACCTGCACATCTTTGAACTCTGGGAGGAAACCGGAGCACCCAGACGCAACCCACGCAGACATGGGGAGAATGTGCAGACTCCACACAGACAGTGACCCGAGCCGGGAATCGAATCCGCGACCCTGGAGCTGCGATGCAGCAGTGCTAACCCGCTCTGCCAGTGGGCAGGGGGCCAATGTTCAACTTCCCCCGTCAGGCAAATACACTTGTAGAAGTTTGAAGATGTATTGAGCTTCCCAGTGGGAAACAGCAGGAAGTTCATCCTCCTGAAAAATCCAGCTCACCGGAGCTGAGTTCCCTTTCCAGTGAAATCATTGACGAGTGAAAAATTCACGCCTTGAGATTTCAGACTGGTTATAAGAGGCTTGCGGGTGGGATAGTCGACTGGCCAGAGCTGGAGTGAATAGCTGCTGTTGTTTCCTCTTGGGGAACTGGAGTTCAACAATGTGACAACTGGGTAGCAGCAATCTGAGGGGTAGGGGGTAGGGAGTCTCACCGAGGGAGGGAGCCCGGGGCAGGGAGTCTCACCGAGGGAGGGAGCCCGGGGCAGGGAGTCTCACCGAGGGAGGGAGCCCGGGGCAGGGAGTCTCACCGAGGGAGGGAGCCCGGGGCAGGGAGTCTCACCGAGGGAGGGAGCCCGGGGCAGGGAGTCTCACCGAGGGAGGGAGCCCGGGGCAGGGAGTCTCACCGAGGGAGGGAGCCCGGGGCAGGGAGTCTCACCGAGGGAGGGAGCCCGGGGCAGGGAGTCTCACCGAGGGAGGGAGCCCGGGGCAGGGAGTCTCACCGAGGGAGGGAGCCCGGGGCAGGGAGTCTCACCGAGGGAGGGAGCCCGGGGCAGGGAGTCTCACCGAGGGAGGGAGCCCGGGGCAGGGAGTCTCACCGAGGGAGGGAGCCCGGGGCAGGGAGTCTCACCGAGGGAGGGAGCCCGGGGCAGGGAGTCTCACCGAGGGAGGGAGCCCGGGGCAGGGAGTCTCACCGAGGGAGGGAGCCCGGGGCAGGGAGTCTCACCGAGGGAGGGAGCCCGGGGCAGGGAGTCTCACCGAGGGAGGGAGCCCGGGGTAGGGAGTCTCACCGAGGGAGGGAGCCCAGGGTAGGGAGTCTCACCGAGGGAGGGAGCCCGGGGTAGGGAGTCTCACCGAGGGAGGGAGCCCGGGGTAGGGAGTCTCACCGAGGGAGGGAGCCTGGGGCAGGGGGGGAGCCAGGGAAGGGGGGGTGTATTTGGGGAAGGGAGACTTGCCGAGGGAGAGAGGGTCTTGCAGACTGAGTCTAATGTAGGAATGGGGAGGATACAGGAACTTGAGAGGGAGGGTGTTGCAGACTGGGCTGCGGAAGTGAGTTTCTGGGCGTGAATACTGGAGGAGAGATAGTTGTAAAGGATGGGGTCAGTGCTGTCTGTGGCGGGATCCTGGGGGCTGAACTGAGGGTAGGGGGGCAATGGACAGAACCGTCACAGTGAAGGGGGTCAGTGGGATAGTGGGATGTGGGATAGTGGGATAGTGGGATGTGGGATAGTGGGATAGTGGGATGTGGGATAGTGGGTCAGTGGGATAGTGGGATGTGGGATAGTGGGTCAGTGGGATAGTGGGATAGTGGGATAGTGGGATGTGGGATAGTGGGATGTGGGATAGTGGGATAGTGGGATGTGGGATAGTGGGATAGTGGGTCAGTGGGATAGTGGGTCAGTGGGATAGTGGGTCAGTGGGATAGTGGGATGTGGGATAGTGGGATGTGGGATAGTGGGATAGTGGGATGTGGGATAGTGGGTCAGTGGGATAGTGGGATGTGGGGATAGTGGGTCAGTGGGATAGTGGGATAGTGGGATAGTGGGATGTGGGATAGTGGGATGTGGGATAGTGGGATAGTGGGATGTGGGATAGTGGGATAGTGGGTCAGTGGGATAGTGGGTCAGTGGGATAGTGGGATGTGGGATAGTGGGATGTGGGATAGTGGGATAGTGGGATAGTGGGATGTGGGATAGTGGGATAGTGGGATGTGGGATAGTGGGTCAGTGGGATAGTGGGATGTGGGATAGTGGGTCAGTGGGATAGTGGGATAGTGGGATAGTGGGATGTGGGATAGTGGGATGTGGGATAGTGGGATAGTGGGATGTGGGATAGTGGGATAGTGGGTCAGTGGGATAGTGGGTCAGTGGGATAGTGGGTCAGTGGGATAGTGGGATGTGGGATAGTGGGATGTGGGATAGTGGGATAGTGGGATGTGGGATAGTGGGTCAGTGGGATAGTGGGATGTGGGATAGTGGGTCAGTGGGATAGTGGGATAGTGGGATAGTGGGATGTGGGATAGTGGGATGTGGGATAGTGGGATAGTGGGATGTGGGATAGTGGGATAGTGGGTCAGTGGGATAGTGGGTCAGTGGGATAGTGGGATGTGGGATAGTGGGATGTGGGATAGTGGGATAGTGGGATAGTGGGATGTGGGATAGTGGGATGTGGGATTGTGGGTCAGTGGGATGTGGGATGTGGGATACTGGGATAGTGGGATAGTGGGATAGTGGGATGTGGGATAGTGGGTCAGTGGGATAGTGGGATAGTGGGTCAGTGGGATAGTGGGATGTGGGATAGTGGGTCAGTGGGATAGTGGGATAGTGGGTCAGTGGGATAGTGGGATGTGGGATAGTGGGTCAGTGGGATAGTGGGATGTGGGATAGTGGGATGTGGGATAGTGGGATAGTGGGATAGTGGGATGTGGGATAGTGGGATGTGAGATAGTGGGTCAGTGGGATAGTGGGATAGTGGGATGTGGGATAGTGGGATGTGGGATAGTGGGATGTGAGATAGTGGGTCAGTGGGATAGTGGGATAGTGGGATGTGGGATAGTGGGATGTGGGATAGTGGGTCAGTGGGATAGTGGGATAGTGGGATGTGGGATAGTGGGATGTGGGATAGTGGGTCAGTGGGATAGTGGGATAGTGGGATGTGGGATAGTGGGATGTGGGATAGTGGGTCAGTGGGATAGTGGGATAGTGGGATGTGGGATAGTGGGATGTGGGATAGTGGGTCAGTGGGATAGTGGGATATGGGATAGTGGGATAGTGGGATAGTGGGATGTGAGATAGTGGGTCAGTGGGATAGTGGGATATGGGATAGTGGGATAGTGGGATAGTGGGATGTGGGATAGTGGGATGTGAGATAGTGGGTCAGTGGGATAGTGGGATAGTGGGATGTGGGATAGTGGGATGTGGGATAGTGGGTCAGTGGGATAGTGGGATAGTGGGATGTGGGATAGTGGGATGTGGGATAGTGGGTCAGTGGGATAGTGGGATAGTGGGATGTGGGATAGTGGGATGTGGGATAGTGGGTCAGTGGGATAGTGGGATAGTGGGATGTGGGATAGTGGGATGTGGGATAGTGGGTCAGTGGGATAGTGGGATGTGGGATAGTGGGATGTGGGATAGTGGGTCAGTGGGATAGTGGGATATGGGATAGTGGGATAGTGGGATAGTGGGATGTGAGATAGTGGGTCAGTGGGATAGTGGGATAGTGGGATAGTGGGATAGTGGGATAGTGGGATGTGAGATAGTGGGTCAGTGGGATAGTGGGATAGTGGGATGTGGGATAGTGGGATGTGGGATAGTGGGATGTGAGATAGTGGGTCAGTGGGATAGTGGGATAGTGGGATGTGGGATAGTGGGATGTGGGATAGTGGGTCAGTGGGATAGTGGGATAGTGGGATGTGGGATAGTGGGATGTGGGATAGTGGGTCAGTGGGATAGTGGGATAGTGGGATGTGGGATAGTGGGATGTGGGATAGTGGGTCAGTGGGATAGTGGGATAGTGGGATGTGGGATAGTGGGATGTGGGATAGTGGGTCAGTGGGATAGTGGGATAGTGGGATGTGGGATAGTGGGATGTGGGATAGTGGGTCAGTGGGATAGTGGGATATGGGATAGTGGGATAGTGGGATGTGGGATAGTGGGATAGTGGGATGTGGGATAGTGGGTCAGTGGGATAGTGGGATAGTGGGATGTGGGATAGTGGGATGGTGGGATAGTGGGTCAGTGGGATAGTGGGATATGGGATAGTGGATAGTGGGATAGTGGGATGTGAGATAGTGGGTCAGTGGGATAGTGGGATATGGGATAGTGGGATAGTGGGATGTGGGATAGTGGGATGTGGTAGGGTGGCAACTCCAGGAACACGGCTGAGTAAATAGTCTTATGGGCGTGGGGGGGGGGGGGGGGGTGGGGGGGGAGGGGGGAGAGGGGGGTGGGAGGTAGTGGGGGGAGGTGGCAGGGGGGTTTTGGGAATGGATGAATCACATGATTCAGGCAATGGGAGGGGGCTGGGGGGGGGAATGGGGTAGTAACGAGGGGGGAGAAGGGTATGGAGGGTGATAATTACAGGTTGGAGGGTGACGGGGAAGGTCCCAGGGTAAGAATGGGTTGAGCAATGGTTATATCGGGTGCTGTAAGGGTGATGGGGGAAGTTGTTGAGTGATTGTAAGGTTTAGGGTTGTGACGTATAAAACACTTCTAATTAAAATAAACTCCAAGGTTTTAATTTTTAATGTTTAATACCATTGTCCACAGTTATGCTGGGCCTACAGGTGTGTATAACTGGTATTTATGATTCAAGTAGGGTTTATTAAACAGGATTCTACATGTACCTAACAACAAACAGTCAAAACATGATTAAGGCTTTTTATTTCTCAGGAATATTGGTGTTGTTAGCACAGGCGATATGTCAGTTTAGAACCTCAAAGGCCCTGGGTAACAGTCACAATAATAGTGGGGTGGGTGGCATGTCTCTGATAGCAAGGGAAAAGAATCCCTAATGTTTGATTTATTATTGTCACATTGTGAAAAGTGTTGTTTCTTACATAGTATACAGACAAAGCATACCATTCATAGAGAAGGAAACCAGAAAGTGCAGAATATAGTGTTACAGTCATAGCTAGGGTGTGGGAGCGGAGCGGGGGGGGACACGGAGGATGTCGGAGTAGGGAGGCTGGGGGAGTGAGGGGAGGATGGGGAAGTGAGGGGAGGATGGGGAAGTGAGGGGAGGATGGGGAAGTGAGGGGATGGGGATTGAGGGGATGGGGAGTGAGGGCATTGGGGAGCGGAGAAAGTCCATTGTGTGGGAGTAGGGGGAGGGGGAGTGATGGGGTGGGGAGTGTTCAGTATATGGGAGTAGCATGCGTGTGGGAGTGGGGGAGTAGGGTGCGTGTGGGAGCGGGGGTATGGGGGAGTGGGGGGTGTGGGGGTATGGGGGAGTGGGGGGTGTGTGGGAGTGGGAGGTGTGGGGGTATGGGGGAGTAGGGTGTGTGTGGGAGTGGGGGTGTGTGGGAGTGGGGGTGTGTGGGAGTGGGGGTATGGGGGAGTGGGGGGTGTGGGGGTATGGGGAGTGGGGTGCGTGTGGGAGTGGGGGTGTGTGGGAGTGGGGGGTGTGGGGGTATGGGGGAGTAGGGTGTGTGTGGGAGTGGGGGTGTGTGGGAGTGGGGGGTGTGGGGGTGTGGGGGTATGGGGGAGTGGGGTGCGTGTGGGAGTGGGGGCGTGTGGGAGTGGGGAGTCGTCCAGATTATAGGAGGGGAAGTCCACATTCTGCAGCCTCAATGCTTCCTCCAGTCGGGATGTACTGATTCAGAAGCTGAGGAGATGGTTATCAGCAGGTGGCATTATCTATGTTTAACCTGATGCCGTGAGAATTCAGACTATGGGAGTTGGCGGGGGGGTAGTTGGTTGCATGTGAAGGTCGGGGGGTTCCTGTCCAGTCTCCAGGCTGTAGGTGAGGGAGGAGAGGCTTTAGGAGACAGACAGCTGGAGGAGAGCACGATAGATATATGGTGTATTTATTTATGATTCCATTCCAGGGGGTGTGGGCCAGACCAGTATTTATTGCCCATCTCTAATTGCCTTTGAGAAGGTGGGAGTGAGTCACCTTGAAACATTGCGGTCCATGTTGTAGCCTGTATGTACACCTAAATGAAAATCTCACCACGCAGTGACATTATTCATTTCAAGGGTTTTCATATTGTTTGAACAGTCAGAACCAATGGAAATGGAACCACACCACAATAACATCACCTTATAAACTCTGGCACTCACACGACCTTGTAAACTTCTCTCCTCTGGTTCACGTTTATTGTGGGCATGTGTGGATAGGGGTCTTGTGGGTCACTCCTTTTGCCTCTTGTTGAATATGTGAAATAAACTAATCTTCCAAGCAAACAAGTTAAGATTAACTGTGGATTATTTGTGAATTTGGATCACAGAAAAATCAAGCGATTGGGAAAACATTCCACCATCTATTCTTTTAACAATAAATTCAAAACACCAGATTGATGCCGGGGAATCAAAGGGTTGACGTATGCGGAGAGTTTGGGCTTGTACTCGCTGGAGTTTAGAAGGATGAAAGGGGACCTGATCGAAGTATATAAAATTTAAAAAGGGATTGATAAAGTAAATGTAGACCAAATGCTTCCTCTTATGGGGGAATCCTGAACAAGAGGTTACAGGTATGGGTTGAGAGACGATAGATTTAAAACTGAGATGAAGAGGGGCTACTTCTCACAGAGGATGGTGAAACTCGCTGCCCCAGAGCGCGGTGGAGCCTGAACCGCTGAATGGTTTCAAGGCGTTGGAAATATCTCTGATAAAAAAAGTTAAAGGGATATGGGGAACAGGTGAGGAGGTGGGTTTGAGGCTGGGTAGAGATCAGCCATGATCTGATTGAAAGGCAGAGCAGGTTCAAAGGGCTGAATTTGCCTACTTCTGCTCCTAATTCCTATGTTCTACGTTGCTTACAGACAGGTGGTAAGATGTGGTTAGGGTGGCATGGTAGCACAGTGGTTAGCACTGCTGCTTCACAGCTCCAGGGTCCTGGGTTTGATTCCCAGCTCGGGTCACTATCTGTGTGGAGCTTGCACATTCTCCTTGTGTCTGTGTGGGTTTCCTCCGGGTGTTCCAGTTTCCTCCCACAGCCCAAAGATGTGTGGGTTAGGTTGATTGGCTGTGCTAAGAAGTTGTCCCTTAGTGTCTGGGGACATGTAGGTTAGTGGGTATAATATATGGGGGTAGGGCCTGAGTGGGATTGTGCTCGGTGCAGACTCGATGGGCCGAAGGGCCTCTTTCTGCACTGTGGGACTCTATGATATCAGTATAGGCTGTCTGTCACTCCCATCTAACAGTAAACTAAAGGGAAAAGAACTTTGTTGAATGAACACTTTCCTTGAAAGAAGAATTAAGCATTTGGAGATAAAAAATAAACTAAGTGTATAAAGGAATAAATTTTTAAATACACCAAACTGATCGCCACTAATGTGAAGGAAAAAAAATCAATAACACTTCACTTGAAAGAACTTTTTAAAAGGATTCACCAGAAATAGTGTCCAGGGAACTAGAAAATTTGGGCAAGAGATGTTGACCTTGCTGATGATATCCACATGGCCCATCAATGAAAAATAAATCTAAAGTTGCTTCTTCACGAAGCAAACACCCCTGATTCAGATACAGCAAGAATAAAATCTCATCTGCACTGTCCCAAACTTTCCCAGGGGATATGTACCATTTTAAGTAAAGGTTCACCACACTGGTCCAAAAAGGACTGAGCACGTGACACATATTTGGAATAGTTTTAAAAAAGGGTGCCACCATCTGATGGTTCACTTTTGGTCCTTCTCCACCCCTGTGTATTCTTTGGTTTATTATTTTTCGTCTCCACACGGACATTCCATTTTCTCTATTGTTCAGGCAACCTCCAAAAAGATCATTTGCGCCGAGAATTACAATCTAACTAAAGTCAAGCGACAGATACTGGTCAAGTCATTCAGATGGTGAATGGACTGGGTGGAAGAAGACACATCATCAAAGAACTAGAGACAAAGGCTCTGGTGCCCAGTAGATAATCACCCCCCAATGCATTTACCCTAGCTAGTCCCCTTGACACTAAGGACAATTTAGCATGGCCAATCCATCTAACCCTCACATCTTTTGGACAGAGAAAAAAATTGGAACACCCAGAGGAAACCCACTCAGACATGGAAAGAATGAGCAGACTCCACACAGGCAGCCACCCAAGCCATGAATCGAACCTGGGTCCCTGGCACTGTGAGACGGCAGTGCTAACCACTGTGCCACCGCGCTGCCCAAACTGGATCATGAATGACGGCTAACCTCTCCAGACAGCATTGCTTGAAAACGTTCCAGTTTTAATTTTCTCTTATTTTTATGGGAAAAACAGTGATTTAAAAAAAAACAGAAGGAAGTGAACGATTAGATTCAGACTCCATATTCACTAGAAAAACCTTAAAAATAACACTCAAAAACTCAATGCACTGCATGACAAAGCTTTTAATGGAAAAAATTGAACAACATTGGCATTTATTTAGTGAAGTTATTGCAGATTCAAGCTTAGGTTTTGTTGTCCATCTCATTCCTAAATTTGTTCGAAAGGTTGCATGATTCAAATAGGAATGAGGCTGCAGGAAATTGGAAATAGTCAGTGCCGTATTCTATGCGATTAGCGTTAATCCCAGTTTCCCTGGCACTGAAAGCATCTGACACTTGGCAATATTTGAGTAAATCGCTGCACCCTCTAGAATGCTTTTCCTTCCCTGGTGTCCAGATTTGAACACAATATTTTAGTGGGTGCTAACCAGTGATTAATAAAAGTTCAGCATAAACTGTTTGCTTTTATGATTTAGTAGTAAGAGAAGAACGTTCTGTTCAAAGCTGTTTATAGCTGAGTCTACATCCACAGCAATGCCCAAAACATGACCCTGCAAACAGAGAGATTGCAGACAGCTGAAAACCATCACCTCAAATCAGACACTTACTCCCCATGACACACACCCCTAACTTACAAATGCACTTCCTTCACTGACACTCATTACCATTATCAGTCCTGGTACAGTGATGGAGCGCAATGCCAGCAGCAGCACCAGGCACTCCTAAAAATGAGCTGGAATTGGTAAAGCAATAACACAGATACAACAAGATACAGCATACAAGATCCTGAGGGGGTTTGACAATGATAGAACGTTTCATCTTGTGGGAGAATCTAAAACTTGGGGTGGGGAGGACAGAATTCCCTCTGTCAGAGGGTCACTGAATCTTTGGAACTCTCTTCCTGAAAAGGCGGTGGAAGCAGAGTCTTTGAATAATTTTAAGGCAGAGGTGGATAGATTCCTGAGGGGCATGGGGGTGAAAGGTTATCAGGAGTAGGCAGGAATTAGGGGCTGAGTGGCCTAGTCCTGCTCCTAATTTGTACGTATGGGACCAGTTTGTGAGCCTAATTGTCCCACAACCAACAGATCAAACCAAAGTTCTGCTGTCCTGCTACATCCAGGTGTGAATGGTGGTGGACAATTAAACATCTAATTGTTCCATTTAGTAAACACATCCTCAATGATGGGAAACCCAACACATACAATGCTGGGCTAAGTGCGGTGTGAATGCTCCATCTTGGTCTCCTGCTGAGGCCCCCAGCATTACAGATGTCAATCTTTAGCCAATTCGATTCACTCCACATCATGGAGCACATTCTAGAAATATTAGACTTGTGCTCCAGAAGTAGCTGTGTCCATAGCCAAGCTGCTCCACCACAGCTATGGTACAAAGTAGAAAATGTACATCCTATCCACACAAAGCTGGACAAATCCAGCCAGGGCAACTACTGCCCCATTAGTTTACTCTTAATCATCAGCAAAGTAGTGGAAGGTGTTGTTGACAAGTTATCTTTTAATTCATCTGTGGGGCATGGGCATCGCTGGCTGGCCAGCATTTACTGCCCATCCCTAGTTGCCTGAAGCAAGTTGGGAATCAACCACATTGCTGTGGCTCTGGACTCATACATAGGCCAGACCAGGTAAGGACAGCAGATTTCCATCCCTAAAGGACATTAGTGAACCAAATGGGTTTTTCTGACAATCGACAATAGTTTCATGGTCATCAATAGATTCTTAATTCCAGATTTTTTAAATTAAAAAAAACAAATTTCACCATTTCCCATGGTGGGTTTCGAACTCAGGTCTCCAGGATGTGAGCTGAGTTTCTGGATTAATAATCTCGCCATTGCTTCCACTCTAACTGATATCAAGCGGCACTTACTCAGCAGTAATCTACTCGCTGTATCTCAGTTCAGGTTCTGCCAGGGTCACACTGCTCCTGACTCATTACTGGCTTGATCCAAAGAGCCGACTTCCAGAGTGAGGTGAGAGTGACTGCCCTGGACATCAGACTACATTTCACCAAGCACGCTTGGCAAAATTAAAATCAACAGGATTAGGGGGAAAACTTTACCCCTGGATGAAGTCATGTTCTGTACAAAGGACTCTGGCTGGGGTGGGGTGGGGTGGGGTGGGGTGGGGATGGGGGTGGGCTGTGGGCACTCATGCCAGACCCAAGGCACTGAGTGGCTTGCTAGGCCATTCCAGAGGGTAGTTAAGAGTCAGTTACATTGCTGAGAGTCTGGCGTCTCTGTCGATCTGGTCAAGCTAGCAGACATTATTCTCTAACAAGGACATTAGTAAATACGTTTGCTTGCCCAGAAAACCCCAAGGTGATGGACGAAGTAGTTTGGGGGCACAACAGCAAAGTGCAGTGAGCATCAACGTAAGGAAGTGAGGTACAAAACTGCACACATCACAGAGATTTGCAAGACCAAAAGACTGAGGAACTTCTAATTATTCAGATATTGACTGAAATAATGTTAGAGCAAAGAATAGTGAGCGGGAGGATTTTCTGAAGTATGCTCTGGAGAACTGTGCTCCAGTGGCTTAATCGATTAGCATATGGCACTTATACCGCAGTGCAGCCAGCAGGCTATATCGTGAGTGTGCGCTTCAGCTTGGAGCAGATATCTTGGGTACCACAGTAGTTGGCACTGCTACCTCACAGCACCAGGGACCAGGGTTTGATGCCCGCCTTGGGTCACTAATTGTGTAGTTTTTGCATGTTCTCCCCATGTCTGTGTAGGTTTTCTCCAGGTGTTCCGGTTTTCCCCCTCAGTCCAAAGAGGTGTGCGGGCTAGGTTGATTGGCCATGCTAAATTGCCCCTTAGACCAGAAGTCTCCAAACTACGGTCCACGGGCCACATCTGGCCTGCAGCAGGCCACAACCGGATCAGAGTTTGGAGCTCGCTGTCTTAGACGATGAGTAGTGTGAATACGTGGGCTTACGGATTGGGTGGGATTTTTGTCAGTGCTGGTTTGACGGGCTAAATGGCCTCCTTCTGCACTGTAGCAATTCTATGAGGACTTCCTTGATCAGCCCAACTAGAAAAAAGGCATTGGTACCAGGACCAAATTTCTGCAGGGGAATATTAGGTAAGAGTGATCATTGTATACAAGTTTAGATTAGAAATGGAGAAAAGCACGGAACAATCTAAAGTAGAACTTGTGAATTGGAGGAGAGCTAACATCAGTAGGCCGAGAGGAAAACCTAGCCAGAATAAAACAGAACTTGTAGGAAAACCTAGAATGGAATTATAATCTTTGGACTTTGAAGAGGCCATATTTCAGGCATATTCCAGTCAGGGTTAATAATGCAAAAAGAGCTTTACTCAATGTCGCAATTCTTCTTTTGAAGGGCAAGAATCTGGATGGCTTAAATTGTACAATTTCTTGGCCAGTGATTCCAACCTGCTCCGATACTCCAGATCTTCGTAGTTGGATTTGGGAACCCCATCAAACCCATACATTGCCCCCCACCAAGCTGCAGCTATGGCACCGGTAGAATCACTATCACCACCATGAAACACTGCTCTGTTACAGAGCTCTTCCCAGGACCTGCCTGCCCCCAGGATGGCATCGTAAGCGATCATGGGGGCATCGTGCCCACTGGACCCACCCCAGCCTGAGTAACTGATAGAGGTGTAGAATTTGTCACGTTCAATCACATCGTATTGCTCAGGGAAAGTGACTTTCGATACCCCGTCCAGAATTCCTCTGGCCTGAAGGTACGTCTTCCAGTGGTTTTCAAAGTAGGACCTGAAATCAAATGAAAAGTGGATGAGTTCTTCAATATTCTGGAGGAGTTATTTGGGCTCCCACTTATTAAAAAAATCTTTCACAATTCCAAAACAAAAATATTGCATTGGCCGTAAAACAAAATGCTGCACTACTGCGACACAGGAAATCAGAGAATCGTACAGTGCACAAGAGACCCTTCGGCCCATCGATTCTGTATGTGTGAATCACCTGACCTCCCACCTAATCCCATGTCCCAGCACTTGGCCCATGAATGTTATGACTTGCTAAGTGCTCATCCAGGTACCTTTTAAAGGATCTGAGGCCTAACCCGCCTCCACCACCCTCCCAGGCAGCACATTCCAGACCCTCACCGCCCTCTGGATAAAAAGGTTTTTCCTCACATCCCCTCCTAAACCTCCTGCCCCTCACCTTGAACTTGTGACCCCTTGTAACTTGTTCAGCCTCTCGGTTGCAGTTCAGTAATAAAAGATGATGCAAGTCCTGCTTCTTCACAAACTCACTTTATTCTCTTTTACAACCATTCGTAGACACCCCAACACCCAGTACCACCTGTAACCTCTTTATATATCCCAGTGACTTCTATTAAATAATTAACATCCAATTTAGGACTAAAGTAGGAAGTGACCGTTAACCCATTCCAAACATGACTGACCCTTCACCTAAGGGGAACAGCTGCTTCCCATCCACCCTGACAATTTAAAAACAGCTGATCGGAGGAGAATAGCAGATATTTTAGATTCACTCAACAAAGAGTAGAGGGAATTTCAATTTAATGTTTTATGGAAAAGGCTGCACCTCCAACAGTGCAGCACTCCCTTGGTATGGCACTGCATTAACAGCCTCTTTCTGTAGTCAAGTCAGGAGACAAAACCTTAGCTAAACCGTTCTCGCAGTGGACATCACCTATGAAAATGTGGCACCTCGTCCTTACATAGTGAGTTTGACCCCTTTACCCAATGACACTGGTTGTTGCACACAGGGCCTCCATCTATCAGGCAAACCCAATCACTCCACAGATGTGCAGCCAGCAGGAGTGTAACACGAGGAAAAACCGTTCATACGTCAGCTTAGAGACTCACAAAGAAATGGAAAAATTATAAATGAACAAGATTTGGCACACACCACTGAGCCAGATTATCTTCAACGTCATGCCCAGCACTTTTCACATAGCTCTTTGCTTTCTCCAACACCTCCATCAGGCCCGCTCCCCAGCTCGTTACAGGTTTGTCATTCAGAGCGTACACTGTAAACAGTGCTGCAGCCAGCGAGCCCAGGTAGCCTGTGGGGTGGTGGTGACTCATCCGACCACTTTCAACAGCCACTTCAATCAGCTTGTCTAATTCATCGGGATGGGGAAATCGCAGTCCGATACACATGGCCCGCATTGCAGCACCACATCCACCCCCTTTGTGATTGAACTGGATCTTCCACCCTCCAACGACATCTGGTTTCAGTAACCTGATAGAATTTACACAAGTTGCACCTGGCCAAAAGAGAACACATTGCGTATTAACCACTGAGAAAAGCAATATAGAACATTACAGCACAGTACAGGCCCTTCAGCCCTCAATGTTGTGCCGAGCTATGTCCAAACCCAAGATCAAGCTATCCCACTCCCTATCATTCCGGTGTGCTCCATGTGCCTATCCAATAACCGCTTGAAAGTTCCTAAAGTGTCCAACTCCACTATCACAGCAGGCAGTGCATTCCACACCCCACCCACTCTCTGAGTAAAGAATCTACCTTGGACATCCCTCCTATATCTCCCACCATGAACCTTATAGTTATACCCCCCAGTAACAGCGACATCCACCTGAGGAAATAGTCTCTGAACGTCCATTCTATCAATCCCTCTCATCATCTTATAATAAGCAGCATTAACAAACAGAGACCATATACCCTAACACACGTCAGATAAAAACCTTGCTCTCATCATCTCCCAAATACGTTCCAATCCCAGAAGCAGAGCAGCTGGTTCAGACTGACTTTATGAATTATAGTTCCAATCCAAGGGTTGGGTTTTATATCCTTCCACTGGACAAGTCTGCAGTTATCAGGGAGGTGCGTGTACCCAGCTCTCTCCGGGATGGTAGTTATACTGTCAGGGTGCGGTGTACCCAGCTCTCTCCGGGATGGTAGTTATACTGTCAGGGTGCGGTGTACCCAGCTCTCTCCGGGATGGTAGTTATACTGTCAGGGTGCGGTGTACCCAGCTCTCTCCGGGATGGTAGTTATACTGTCAGGGTGCGGTGTACCCAGCTCTCTCCGGGATGGTAGTTATACTGTCAGGGTGCGGTGTACCCAGCTCTCTCCGGGATGGTAGTTATACTGTCAGGGTGCGGTGTACCCAGCTCTCTCCGGGATGGTAGTTATACTGTCAGGGTGCGGTGTACCCAGCTCTCTCCGGGATGGTAGTTATACTGTCAGGGTGCGGTGTACCCAGCTCTCTCCGGGATGGTAGTTATACTGTCAGGGTGCGGTGTACCCAGCTCTCTCCGGGATGGTAGTTATACTGTCAGGGTGCGGTGTACCCAGCTCTCTCCGGGATGGTAGTTATACTGTCAGGGTGCGGTGTACCCAGCTCTCTCCGGGATGGTAGTTATACTGTCAGGGTGCGGTGTACCCAGCTCTCTCCGGGATGGTAGTTATACTGTCAGGGTGCGGTGTACCCAGCTCTCTCCGGGATTGTAGTTATACTGTCAGGGTGCGGTGTACCCAGCTCTCTCCGGGATGGTAGTTATACTGTCAGGGTGCGGTGTACCCAGCTCTCTCCGGGATGGTAGTTATACTGTCAGGGTGCGGTGTACCCAGCTCTCTCCGGGATGGTAGTTATACTGTCAGGGTGCGGTGTACCCAGCTCTCTCCGGGATGGTAGTTATACTGTCAGGGTGCGGTGTACCCAGCTCTCTCTGGGATGGTAGTTATACTGTCAGGGTGCGGTGTACCTGCTGCTCTGCCGGACATATCCTGCATGCTGAGTCGATATTCCTGGGCCAGTTTGCTGTACAGCTGCTCCATGGGGTGCTCGGAGCCGGAGCCGGAGCCGGGGCCGGGGCAGGGCCCTCCCCTGCGGCCTGAGCGGCTCACCAGGGCCTGGGCCGTTGCCAGGTGCATGACCGTATCATCGCTGACCCTCCAGCCGGACACAGACAGCTTGCTGAGGCCGCCCAGCTCCCGGAGCTCCCGGTGGATCGTCTCTCCGCTGGTACAGAATTCCCAGTCGCCGTTCCGGTAACCGAGCGCGTCTCCCGCCCCACTCAGCACCATGGCCGCCACATAGCGCTGCAACACCGGCACCACCGCCATGGCCGCTCACACACACTCATCACCGGGTGGAGCGGCACAGCCCCGCCCACAGAGCACAGCCCCGCCCACACCCCGGAGCCCCGCCCACAGAGCACAGCCCCGCCCACACCCCGGAACAACGTCCACAGAGCACAGCCCCGCCCACACCCCGGAGCCCCGCCCACAGAGCACAGCCCCGCCCACACCCCGGAGCACCGTCCACAGAGCAGAGTCACGCCCACACCCCGGAGCACCGCCCACAGAGCACAGCCCCGCCCACAGAGCACAGCCCCGCCCCTCAATCACTGCCCGCCTGTGAGAACGCCTGCGCTTCTCTTGGTGCGCACCCCCACAGGCCCCGCCCCCAGTCCTCGCCCCGCCCCCGCCCCGCCCCGCCCCCTGATCTAGGCCCGCCTCTCCTACTAATGGCCGCCTCTCCAGTCTATCCAGGCGTGTAAGTTTCAGTGAGATTCCCCCCCCTAATCCTTCTAAACTCCATTGAATACAGATCCAGAATCCTCAAACACTTCTCACATCATTCCCCCCCTGGGATCAGTGTTGTGAACCTCCTGGACCCTCTCTGAGGCCAGCACATCCTTCCTTAGATACCAGGCCCAAAGCTGCTCACCATATTCCAAATATAGTCTGACCAGGGCCTTATAAAGCCTCAGCTTTAGTCTTAATTCACTTTTCATTCTGCTATTTTGACCCACTGTGCTGATCTTGCTTTGACAATGTATGTTCCGGAGCGCACTGATATGATGCCAGTTAGATCTTGGGGTGGATTACCCAAGGATTACCCAAGGCTGGATCTTGTCGGGGTGGATTACCCGAGGATTACCCAAGGCTGGATCTTGTCGGGGTGGATTACCCGAGGATTACCCAAGGCTGGATCTTGTCGGGGTGGATTACCCGAGGATTACCCAAGGCTGGATCTTGTCGGGGTGGATTACCCGAGGATTACCCGAGGATTACCCAAGGCTGGATCTTGTCGGGGTGGATTACCCGAGGCTGGTTCAGGCATTACTGTACTGTTCTACCCCATTTTCTAGGGTTGAGTCTCTCACTGGGATCACAGCACAGAGAGCCCACCACCGGCAGGAAAGAAATTACAGCCAGGTACCAATAACAATTTGCATTGATAGAAAGTAGTAAAATCTCAGATGCACTTGCTGGATATTGACAGAAAGCCACTTAAAGAGGCTGGTGTCCAGGAACTTGATCAAAGGGCAGCTTAAAGCTGTAGAGAGGAGATTGAGAGAGGGGGTTTGAAAGCTTAGAACATAGAACATTACAGCGCAGTACAGGCCCTTCGGCCCTCAATGTTGCGCCGACCAGTGGAACCAATCTAATGACCCTCTAACCTAAACTATTACAATGTTATCCATATGCCTATCCACTGACCATTTGAACACCCTTAAAGTTGGCGAGTCCACAACTGCTGCAGGCAGGGCATTCCACGCCCTTACTACCCTCTGAGTAAAGAACCTACCCCTGAAATCCGTCCTATAATTACCACCCCTTAATTTAAAGCTATGTCCCCTCGTGTTAGCCATCACCATCCGAGGGAAAAGTTTAGGGTAGGGCCTGAGAGGGGAGGTGTTGTGGTCAAAATCACTGACATGAAGGGCGATTTCTTCACACAGAGGGTGGTGCATGTATGGAATGAGCTGGCAGAGGAAGTGGTTGAGGCAGGTTCAATAGCAACATTTCGAAAGCATTTGGATAAGTACATGGACAGGAAAGGATTAGAGGGATATGGGCCAAATGTGGGCAACTGGGACTAGCTGGGAGGGCATCATGTACCAGTTGGGCCGAAGGGCCTGTTTCCATGCTGTATGACTCTGTAACTGGCTTGTAGATTATTTTCCAATCTAATAAAACCATCCCCCAAACTGAGTGAATTTTGGAAAATTAAAACCAATGCATCAACTCTCTCACTAACCACTTCTTTTATAACCCTAGGGCTGAGGGTGAAGATCTCAGGACCTGAGGACTTGTCAACTTGTATTTTCAATTGGTCGCTAAGTACCACTTCCCTGCTTATTGTAATTTTCTTCAGCCCTTCCTCCCTCCCAGCCTGTGATTTACAGCTATTTCTCTATCCTCTATAATGAAGAAGCAAAATATCGCTTCAGTGCATCTGCTGCCTCCTTAACTTCCATAATCACATCCCCAGACTCACTTCCTAAAGGGCCAACACTCTGTTAACTCTGTTTTTAAATATCTGTCAAAATGCTTACTGCCTGTCTTTATATTTCTAGCTATCTTTCTCTCATGCTCTTAATTTTCTCTCCTTATCAATCTTTAGTCATTTATTTGTTTTTTTAATATTCTGTCCAACTTTCTGACCTGCCCCCAATCTTCCTGCTTTTCTCATTGAGTTTGATCCTATCTTTAACGTTTGTATTTAATGACTGAGTCCTCCCCTTGGAATTTTTCTTTCTCATTGGAATGTATTTATTCTGTTCATTCTGAAATATCCCCTTAAGGTTCTGCCAAAGCATCTCAATGACCTCTGCCTTAACCTAATTTGCCAGTTTACTTTTGCCAGCTCTGAGTCACAGCGGGCCACACCTGAGGGAATGTAGGGGGGCCTGGAGGGTGACGTGGGTGCCCCCTTGTACGTCAAGCGTCCCTGTAGCCCAGGCTTCCTAATGGACCTGGTCCAGGTGAAATTTGATGTACTGCCCAGCTTGGGCATACAGGGCGTCTGTGACCTGCTTGACACAGCTGTGCACAGCTGACTGGGAGACACCACAGATATTTCCGCTAGGGATCCAGAAGGACCCAGTTACAGAAAGGTTCAGAGTGCCCACCCAGCCCACCCTGCCTCTAGGTGCCAGGTCCTGTACAGCTTTCACAAGTGTTGCACTGTCTCTTTTTGGAGTGGGCGATGTCAGTGGCACACAGTGTCCAACATCTGCTCAAATGACACTTGTGCACAGAACTGCCGGGGTCTCTGCTCCCCCCTTCTCCTGTGCCCACCCCACCTCCGCCAGGTGAATGGCGGCCATCTTCCTGGCTCTGGTAGTCGTCTCCCTCTATTCCTGCAAGTGGTAAGGCCCGAGCCTCCTGTGCCCCCAATTCCTCCTCTGGCTCCTCTTCCTCAGCTCCAGCAGCAACCAAAAGAACAGCAGATTGATTGGTTACATCGCAAAAGCCATTGCAAATGGAGGAGGTGATGGGGAGGGTGGGGTGAGTGGGATGGGGGCAGAGATGGAGAGGAACACACATAGAGGTTAAGGGACACTGCTTGCCCCGAGCACATCAACTGTCCATACCCCAAATTCACCCAACCACACGCTCCCCACAATCACAACCCCCCCAAATTCACCCAACCACACGCTCCCCACAATCACAACCCCCCCAAATTCACCCAACCACACGCTCCCCACAATCACAACCCCCCCCCGATTCCCCCACACGCTCCCCACAATCACAACCCCCCCCCGATTCCCCCACACGCTCCCCACAATCACAACCCCCCCCCGATTCCCCCACACGCTCCCCACAATCACAACCCCCCCCGATTCCCCCAGCGACACACTCCCCACAATCACAACCCCCCCCGATTCCCCCAGCGACACACTCCCCACAATCACAACCCCCCCCGATTCCCCCACACCCTCCCCACAATCACAACCCCCCCCGATTCCCCCACACCCTCCCCACAATCACAACCCCCCCCCCAATTCCCCCACACCCTCCCCACAATCACAACCCCCCCCCCAATTCCCCCACACCCTCCCCACAATCACAACCCCCCCCGATTCCCCCACACCCTCCCCACAATCACAACCCCCCCCCGATTCCCCCACACCCTCCCCACAATCACAGCCCCCCCCGATTCCCCCAGCCACACGCTCCCCACAATCACAACCCCCCCCGATTCCCCCACACCCTCCCCACAATCACAACCCCCCCGATTCCCCCACACCCTCCCCACAATCACAACCCCCCCGATTCCCCCACACGCTCCCCACAATCACAGCCCCCCCCCCGATTCCCCCACACGCTCCCCACAATCACAGCCCCCCCCCATTCCCCCACACGCTCCCCACAATCACAGCCCCCCCCGATTCCCCCACACGCTCCCCACAATCACAGCCCCCCCGATTCCCCCACACGCTCCCCACAATCACAGCCCCCCCCCATTCCCCCACACGCTCCCCACAATCACAGCCCCCCCTGATTCCCCCACACGCTCCCCACAATCACAGCCCCCCCGATTCCCCCACACGCTCCCCACAATCACAGCACCCCCCCATTCCCCCACACCCTCCCCACAATCACAGCCCCCCCCGATTCCCCCACACCCTCCCCACAATCACAACCCCCCCCCCGATTCCCCCACACACTCCCCACAATCACAGCCCCCCCCAATTCCCCCACACACTCCCCACAATCACAGCCCCCCCGATTCCCCCAGCCGCTCCCCACAATCACAGCCCCCCCCGATTCCCCCAGCCGCACGCTCCCCACCATCACAACCCCTGGTAAAGTTGAGAGGCTGCAGCAATGTAATTTGCGAAGGCTGTGTGAACATCCTTCAGCTGGAAGTGAGCTGAGTGCACTAGGTCCCAGCAGCATTGCAAGACCTGAGGTCAGTGCTGAGTCCGTGTTGCAAATCGGATACCAGAGACCCTGCAGAGTAACAGCACCCCCCCCACACACTCGCAGAGCCGCCACCAACCCGAGAAAGAAAATGGCTGCAACGAAAGGACACCCGTGAGCAGCAGAGAACCAATGGACACTTGCCCCCTCGCTAACCCTCCCCGATGGAGTGCCCCCATCAGACTTCAATGGAGCGTGTCTGTTTTGCGCTGATTCAGGATTGGTGAACGCGGTGGTAAAGGGGGAAGGGCCGGTAAAGTTGGGCGTGCAGCCCATTAATTCAATTTAAATGTATTCAAACACATTTAAATGGGCGTCGCGCCCATTTCAGACACAGTCCTGATGGTGTCCATTTTCAGGCTTTGATAAAGGGGGAATGATGTGGAGGTGGGCGCGGATTGTGTTACTCACCTCATGCCCGACTTTACCAAGATTTCACGCCTGAAAACAGGTGCAACTTGATGGTAAAATCGGGCCCTTAATCTTATAACTTTAAATAAACACCTGGGAAATCACACTGTGACCCACATTACATGAGATATTAAATATCCATGTCTGTAGCAGTCATTAGTTGGAATTCATCATGCCTCATTTTCCAAACAGCTTTAATTATGAAAGTCCAAAAATATTGATTTGTTACTTTGAAATTTTGATTTCCTTTCATACTAAATTAAAATATATTCTTTCAAGTGATACTGTTTGGATGAAAATCTTAAACGAAAAATCAAGTTGTTGCTGAGAACTTTGGATTTTCTTGCATGAAGCGATTCCAAGTGTGGGAGAATTCAGGGAGAATCACCCCAGGCTCCAAAAAAGTTCAAAGTGTGGGTGAATTGTGAACTGAATCGCATTGACCATCCCAGTGGGAATCTCACCCGTTTTCCCTCTTAGAAATGTTTGGGGAGAATTCTGTCATGTGACAGGTGTTACATTAAAGTTGCTCTAAATGTGTTATCTGTGATACTCTCCCACTCACGCATGCTCCTATGACCCCATTGCCCTTCCGACTCTGAATCCTGAGCTTCCAGGAACTGCAGCTAGACACACTTCCCACGCACATGCTCCTGGGCAGTGGAAGTGCGCCCGGCTTCCCACATAGAGTAGGAGGAGCATCGCATGGCTTTGAGCTTTTCTGCCATGACTAAACATTTAAAACTTTAGAAGACATTTTATAAAAATAAATAAATCAAGTAAGTCCCGACCTTTTTTTTAAACAATGATGTAAAATTTAATATGGTTTGAAAACACCCACCAGGACTTACTCACCAATCAGCTGCTCTCGCTGTTCCTATCTCACTTTTTGAACTGCGCCATTACCTGGGAATGGTAAAGTGATTGGTTTCCGGACACCCGCTGATTTATGTCATCTTGGTGGATGCACGTTCCAAATGGCTGGATACCCAACTGAAGAAATCTACAACAGCCACAACCACCATCGACTGGTAGCTGTAGGTTTTTGGCATCCGTGGCATCCCAGAGATCTCAGTGTCAGATAAAGGCACAGCATTTACAATGGCAGCATTTCAGAAATTTGTTAAGACAAACGACATTCTTACCACCCAGTTTCTGATGGTTTCGCAGAATAATCTGCACAAACTTTCAAATCGTTGATGAAAAAGCAAGTTCATGTGCAGCTGCCTTTACATTTGTCAAGTTTCTTATTGTTGGTGTATAAAAACCACACCAAATGTGACCACTGGGGTGATGCCAGCTGAATTATTAATGGGATGCCCCCTATAAAACAGTTTAGATTTGATATTTCCAAATTTGGCTAATCAAACCTCCCAGAAAGAAAAGCATGACTCAAGGAAAAGAGTTTTCCAGGTTGATGATTTAGTCCTGGCCAAGAGTTTTGGTGGAGGACTGACGTGGGTGGCTGGCAAAACGGTGCGAACAACAGGAGCAGTCTGATACGTTGCAGAAGTGTAAGGTCGTCATGTTAAAAAAACACATGGATCATTTGAGGAAGAGAGTTGGGCCTGATACAGGGGACCAACACACGTGTCCTGCAGTGGACTCATGTTCGCCAGTTGCTGATCCAGGGATTCCTGTGGTTAACATGGAGCCAATGCAGCCAGCGGTTTCTGAAGCTGAGGAGGTTGTAGGAGGATGTCAAGCCCGGATTGAAAAGTTTGCCTTTTGTATCTGCCTGCTCAGATTCTTTACTCACCCAGTGTCGAGGTGAGACATTCCTCCAGAGTCTGGGAGATTCCTGACCAATTTACTTTGTGAAGGAACTGTTTCTCTTGCGTCTTCCTGATGTTTTGTTGTACCTTATGTACCTCTGTCTGACGATGTTCCTTTTGATTTTATTCACAGGTGAACTCAGGAGTTGAGGGGTGGGGGGGAGGAATGTGGTAACGTGACCCCTTTAAAAGGGTGACCCTCCCCTTTGGGTCATGTGATTCTATACAGAGGTCATGTGGGAAGTTGAGCCAATCAGAAGTGAAGGCACGTGTCCTGGGATGGGCAGGAACCTCAGTTGGAACCAGGGTGGAGGGGAGTAGGTGTGTGCGATAGTGAATTATTTGTGTCTGTATATTGTTGTTAACACATCAATTATTGCTTGAAGCCAGAATGAATCACTTTCGAATGTACTATAGTAACCCCATTATTTAAAAGGGAGGTAGAGAGAAGATAAGGAATTGTAGACCAGTCAGTCTGACGTCAATAGTGGAGAAAATTCTAAAGTCCATTATCGAGGATTTTATAGCAGAACACTTGGTAAACAGTTGTAGAAACAGATAGAGACAGCATGGATTTACAAAAAGGAAATCATGATTGACAAATCTACTGGAATTCTTTGAGGATGTAACTAGTAGAGTTGAGGAAAGGTTTGTTTGGATTTTCAATAAAGTCCCACAAGAGATTAGTGTGTAACATTAAAGTGCGCGGGATTGGAGTAGTACATTGAGTGTGAGTCCCAGCATCTTAGTGGCTGGTGAATCATGAGACACTGGTTCTCAGAAGTTCTCATGAGAGATGAGATGATCCTATGTCCTTTTCTCTCTCCACCTATCTTACTCTACCCTCTTGGCTCTTACCTTCCTCAGAGACACCAGCTTTTTCGTGACCTGAGGACCTTCCTCCTTGTATTCAAGCTCCAGGGCTCCAATTTATGACTGGTGAGGATTGCCAGGTTTGCTACCCCACCACCAGTGGCAAATCTCACTGTTATTACGGCTATGGTTCTCCTGTAAGCGTAAAGCTGCACTCAGTACTAAAGCCTCCAGCACCATACTGTGCAGCTCTCCTTCCCTTCATCCCCGTGAACCATCTGGGCTTTCCCAACCCCATTGCACACCCATGGTTAACTAGTGGGCAGCATGGTGGCACAATGGTCTGCACTGCTGCCTCACAGCATCAGGGACATGGGTTCGATTCCCAGTTTGGGTCACTATCTGTGCGGAGTCTGCACATTCTCCACTTGTCTGCGTGAATTTCCTTTGGCCGTGCTAAATTCTCCCTCAGTGTCCTTGAACAGTGGCAGTGTGTGGTGACTAAGGGATTTGCAAAGTAACTTCATTAGTGTTAAGTCAGCCTACTTGTGACACTAAGTTAAAGATAGTATCGAAATTTAAGAAAAAGCATATATAATTGTGCAAAGGCAGGCAGCAGGACAGAAGATTGGACAGATGTAAAGAACAGCAAAGGATGACTAAAAGGTTAATAAGGAAGGAAAAATTAGAGCACACGAGAAAGCTAGCCAGTAATGCAATCAGATAGTGAGGGTTTTTATAAATATTTTAAAAAGAAAAAGGTTAACAAAGTGAGCACTCGTTCCATAGAAACTGAATCTGGAGAACTGCTAATGGAAAAACAAGATGACAGATGAATTGAACATTTATTTTGCATCAGGCTTCATTATACAGGATACAAATATCATTCCCAAAGATGTTATACACCAGGAAATAGAAGCAAAGGAGGAGCTCAGGAAAATTATAGGCACCAGAGAAGTGGTACTGAATAAATTGTTGAAGCTGTGAGCTTACAACTAAGCTCACTTCATCCAAAAGGTCTTAAAATAAGTTTTTGGTGAGATAGTTGATACATTGGTTTAAATTTTCCAAAACTCCCTAGGTTCAGGGAAGGTCCAATTAGATTGGAAGGTAGCAAAAATAACTCCATTATTCAAAAAGGGAGGGAGACAGAATGTGGGGAACCACAGGCAGTTAGCTTATCTTGTCATAGGAAGAAGCTGCTGTTAAAGTGGCTACAAGGAGACAATTGGATCACCTGGAGAGTGAACACAGTTTTGTGCAAGGACGTGCTTGTGCTCAGTCAACTTATTGGTGTACTTTGAGGAAATAACGTGTGCTGTGTAAAAAGGGGAACTGGTGGATGTACTGTACTTAAATTTCCAGAAGGCATTTGATAAGGTATCACATCAAAAGGTTATTGTGGAATATTGCTATAGGGTGTAAACATTATTAGCAGGGATAGAACTGTCTAAGTGAGTGATTAAAGATCTGGAAAATGACATAGAATACAGGAAAACATGAAAGTGTGCATTTTGGTGGAAGGAATGAAAAAGAAGCATATTATCTAAATGGTAAGAGCTCTGAGATGCAGAGGGATCTGGGTGTTCCAGTGCTTGAATCACAAAAGGATAGCATTTGGGTACAAGTAATTAGGAAAGTTAATAATAGAATGTTATCATTTATTGCAAGGAGAACAGAAGACAAAAGTAGAGGTTAAGCTTTGATTACATAGGATTCTAGTGAGACTCCATTTCAGAGAAAGTTTACCAGACTAATGTCTAGAATGGGTGGGAAGGAAAGGGTGGATACGCTAGGTTAGTATCCACTGGACTTTAGAAGAAGCGGAGGCAACTTGAGTGAATCATATAAGATCCTGAGAAGGCTTGACAAGGTGGCTGTTGCAAGGATGTTTCCTCTTGTAGGAGAGCCTAGGATGAGAAATATGAGTCATTGTTTCAAATCAGTGACCTCATTTTTAAACAGAGATTAGTTTTTTTTGTCCTGATGGGTTGAGAGTCTTTGGAAGGTTTGGAGTTTAGTGGAAGCAGAATCTTTGAATATTTTTAAGGCGGGGTGGATAAATTCTTGGTAAGGAAGGTGGGGGGTGATAGGTTATGGGGTTAGGTGGGATGCAGATTTGTGGTTAGCAGATTGGCAGTGATCTTATTAAATGGGTGAATTGTATACGCCTACTCCTTGTTTGAATATTCCTAAGTATCTTGCACAAACCTGTATGATTTGTTGCTTGTGACCAATGACAGGCTGCACATTGAGACATGAACCCTTTCCTGTGGATGTATTGTAGTATCCATTTCTAGGGAGTTTTTATATGTCAATGCCACCTGCACTTGTGGGAATCCAGAAATAGCAGCAAAACCCAGTGGTCTAGTTCCCTGGCTTGCTTGATCTTTCACGAACCCGCACTTAACCTGGACCTTGGCTAAAAGGGCATGCACTTACCCCTGGCAGCTTGAGAAATTCCAGAGGTCCACAGCGGAGCCCTGGAAATAGCAACTCACGTAGAACTTCAGAGTGGTGCTGACATCAAAGCCACCGGCGATGGTTATACTCCCAGTCTCTACGGCACCAGCCCCTGGAGAATGCAGCAGTTGTGACCAACCTGGACATGCTGAGTTATGGCATCGCTATCTCCTGCTTACCTGCAGAAAAGACACACATGCTTTGTGGATCCTCGGTCTTGGGAGCTGCCTACACACAATGTATCTGTGAGCCACATTCTCTGTATGTAGAATGGGTCCTGCTGACCCTTCTTGATGAGAGTGAAACTTTTCCTTTTGGTGAGCTTTGCACAGCCATCACAATTTTACCCACCTCTCTCCTTTCTATATGGAGTACACACATATGTAATAAATGCAGCCTCAATCTTCCTGAGGGTCTGTTTGCAGGGGCTAAGGGAAGAAGGCATGCTTGACCATCAGCCTCCAAAGACCTTATTTCTGTCAATGACTGCCTAGTGAGCGCAAGTTCAAGGATCTGGCATCTACTTGACGCTGAAATCCTGGCCGGCACACTGTCTTATGATCAACTACACAATCAGATTGCTTTAGCTAGGTGCTTGGATGTGCTACATATTAAACCACTCTCTGGGATACAGATGAGGGCTCACGTTTAGTGAAAGAGTGGGATTATTTTGAGGTGGTCAACTGAATCCTAGACTTCCTAACACACAGACTGCAATCAGTAATGACATCTGCTCCATGATTATCCTCGACACCAGTGCCCTGCAAGGCTGTGCCTTCAGCCCCTTATCCTACTCCTCATATACTTATGATAGCGTGGCCAAATTCCCCTCCAACTCAATCTTCAACCGTAGTGGGTCGGATCTCAAACAACGATAAAATGGAGTACAGGAAAGAAATAGAGAATCTGGTGCAATGACAATAATCTCTCCCTCAATGTCAGTAAAACAAAAGGAGATAGTCATCGACTTCAGGAAGCGTAGTGGAGGATATGCATTTGTCTACATCAATGGGGATGAAGCGGAAATGGTTGAGAGCTTTAAGTTTCTAGGTGTTTGAATCACAAACAACCTGTCCTGGTCCCTCTACACCGGCACTATCATTAAGAAAGCTCACCAACCCCTCTACTTTCTCATGAGGTTAAGGAAATTCGGCATGTCCACTATAACTCTCACCAATTTTCACACATGTACAGTAGGAAGCATCCTTTCCAAATGTAGCACAGCTTGGTATGGCTCCTGCTCTGACCAAGACCACAAGAAACTACAAAGTATTGTGAACGCAGCCCAGTCCATCACGCAAACCAGCCTTCCATCCACTGATTTGGTCCACAGCTCCTGCTGTCTTGGAAAAACAGCCAGCATAACCAAGAACCCCATGCACTCCAGACATACTCTCTTCCATCAGGAAAGATACCAAAGTCTCAGAACGTGTACCAACTGACTCAAGAACAGCTTCTTCCCTACTGCCATCAGACTTTTGAAATGGACCCACTATATATTAAGCTGATCTTGATCTACATCCTATCTGTAATTGCAACACTATATTCAGCACCCTCTCCTTTCCTTTGCCCCGTGTACTCTATGAATAGTATGTTTTAGCTGTACAGTGTGAGAAACAAGAATTTTTCACTGCATCCCAATACAATCAATCAATCAAATCACATGGGGTTGGGATTATGCTTGCAGATGGAGTATTCTGCAAAGCAGTCACTGTCCGCCCACTGCACTGGGAGCAGCGAATACAGTAAATTGGAGGAAGTTCAAATGGAAGGAGTGTTTGGGGCCTTGGACAGTGAGGAAGGAGGAGATAAAAGGGCAAGTGTTGCATCTTCTGCAGCGGCATGACAAAGTGCTATGGGAAGAGGGTGAGGAATAGATACGGAGGGAGCAGTACCTGCAGGACGCTGATTGAGGGGTGCACGGAAGAGAGAAAGATGTGTTTAGTTGTGGCATCGTGCTGGAGCTGGGGGAAATTCCTTATTTTCCACATTCTCATCCAAAACAAAATATTGTGGCTGCTGGAGATTGAAATAAAAATGGAAAGTGCTGGAAATACTCAGCAGGTCAGGCAGGCTGTCTGGAGTGAAACAGGATTAATATTAACTAAAGACAGTCATACTGGATTTGAAGTGATAATGCTGGTTTCTCTCTCTCTCTCTCCAAAGATGCTACCAGAACAACAGAACTTTGCTTTGTTTTCAGTTAAATGGAAGCAAATTTGAGTGAATCTATCTTAAAAAGTATCTTCCCCAAATGGATAGGAAATAATTGAATCATCCTTTATGGAGGAAAAGATCATGGCAATCAGCAAGAATTTACTAACTTACTAAAACTTTTACTACTTACTAAAACTTTCAGTTTTAGTAAGTACTGTCAGTCTGTTTCAATTACATCTCACAAACCCAATGTACAATCATCATACACTTAACAATTCTAGTGAGCTTTTTCCATTAAGATGTTTTTGCAAAAGCTTTGTGGAGTTCATGGATACAATAGCAATAAATTCAGCATCTTTAAAAGTACAATTCTGGGAATAATGAGGCTCCTAGTTTCAGTTCAGATTACAAGAGGACAAAATTCGACTAGTTTATAGAATCTGTGGCATGAATAGATTTAAACCCACTTTAATAATGTTGTGATAGTAATTTTTCTGTAGTCCTCCATCAATAGCAGTTTCAGATACTGGTTTAATTCCATGGTGACCTGATCATACAGAGGCAGGCTGTTCAACCAAGAGGGACATCACTGGCTCAAAGCAAATGTCCATACCAGTTGCTTTCTATCAAAAGACTCTGGACAGTGATTTGAAATCACAGATATTGTGGATATCAACCTTGGCTTTCCTGTTCTTACTCTAGTCAGGGCCTGTACAATAGCTGTACTGACTGTAAAAAGTGTTTTCACACGAGATTTCTATTCAGATCAACACTTGTGGCAAGAATGGATACCAAAACATTGGATACAAGTATCATCAGGACAAAAATAGTCAAAAAACCTGACAAGCAATATTCTTCAGCCTGTGGATATGTAATAAGCGTTACATGTTTTTTCCTTGCACCCATTCCTGTTTATCATGCAGCTACCTTTTACATAATAACATCATTTCTCTTTCCAGTTGGAACTGCAGCAACGCCATGGTTAACGGATGAATTCTAGCTTTTGTTATGCCATGAGTGATGATTACAAAGACAGCATTGTGGGCTGGATCTTCCGACTGTGCTCGCTCCAGACCAGAAAACCCCACCTGAGGTTAATGGACCTTTGCATGGTCTACATTTCTCGCGGCAGACAGGATGGGAAAATTGGGTTCAGCTTCTGGCCCCAGTAAGCAGTTCCTTGCTTGATAGGATGTACATATAGCATTTGGTAAATATCCTCTAAGACCAACAACACCGGATGTGAATCCTGCAGTGAAAATCTTTTTCACTTCTTCAAGTCCTTGCTTTTATTTTCAGATATTTTCGTTGCATTTTGAAACAGCACCTACAGGAGACCCGTTCATCTGTCCTGTTCAGTCTCTTTCTTGTGCAACACTCGCAGTTTATGCTCTGTTGTTCTGTGCACGATCTCCAGCCCATCTCCATCTAACTCTTTCAATAGCAGAAGAACAGCACTCAGCACATTGGAGGTGGACTGTAAAAGAAGAATACTGAACTCAATTAACTGCAATTTTACATTTATTAATTGCAACAAAACCTGAAAGTAATGCATTGTCTGCCCGTCAACAGTGCTATCTATACACATTCTCCCTCTGTGCTGCTCTCATCAACCCTCTCTATTTCATCAATAAAATCAGATTAGTCAAGTTTGATTTACCAATTGCTTTCTGCTCCTTCTCCTGTTCAGAGAGGCAATGTACTAGTGGTATTATCACTGGACTATTAATCCAGAAATTCAGTTCATGATCTGGGAATCCGGGTTCGCATCCCACCACAGCACATGGTAGAATTGAATTCAATAAAAAAAAATCTGGAATTAAGAACCTACTGAAACCAGTGTCGGAAAAACCCGTCTGGTTCAATAATGTCCTTTAGGGAAGGAAACATACCATCCCTACCTGGTCTACATGTGACTTGAGCCACAGCAATGTAGCTGTCTCTCAGTTAACCTCCGAAATGGCCCCGCCAAGGGCAAATAAGGATGGGCAATAAATACTGGCTAGCCAGTGACACCCATGTCCAACACACTCCCCTCTGTTCTAATTGATTCTTTTACAGGACTCTCCTCACCAACTGATAGCCTTTTAAATCCCAACTGCTTTTCCTAACCTCACAGAATACACTGTTAGTATTTTGTTCTACAAAGGTGTAGTGGAGAAATTGGATGGGATAAAATAGATTTGAGAAGAAATACCAAAACAATTGAACAGCACTCAAAACACAAAGACCATGTGATACATCCTCAGCTGCTGAGGGAATCAAGGAGACTTTTGGAAGCTCTGGCCACAATCTTTCAATCCTCTCTATCCTTGGAAGAGGTGCCATAGGACTGGAGGATCACTGTTTCACATACAAAAATAAAAGAGAGGGATAACCTTGGGAACTATTGGCCAGTCAGCCCAACACTAAGTCATGGGGAAACATCATGGAAAACTACTGGTCAATTAATGGAAGTCTGCACGGACTTAAAGATAAATCATATCCAACTGATTCTGGTGAAGCAATGGAGGGTTGCACAGTCAAAAGTTATTTGATGAAATATGCTACAGAATCATAGAATCCCTACAGTGCAGAAGGTGGCCATTTGGCCCATTGATCTGCACCAACTCAGTATTTTTGCCCAGTACCATTCCCTGCTTTATCCCACAGCCCCACACATTTATCCTGCTAATCCCCCAACCTATACACCTTGGGTCACTAACGCACGTCCAAGCACCTAACCTGCACATCACTGGACTGTGGCATCCAGAGGAAACCCACGCAGGCATGGGAAGGTGGTGCAAACACCATACAGTCACCCAAGGCTGGAATTGAATCTGGGTCCATGGCGCTGAGAGACAATAGTGCTAACCACTGTGCCACCGTGCAGCCTTAGAAATTGGCCACCCCATGGAAATATAAAAAGGTAATAGCAGCACAGATACAACATTGAGAAAATTGAATAGTATGGTGGTAGACAGTTACGTTCTAGACTAGAGAGAGCTAGATTGGAGCTCCCCAAGCAGTCAGTGTCAGCTGCTTTATTTGTATGTACGTGAATGGTTTGCAGATGACATGAAACTCTGAAATGCCGTAAATAACGAGGATGTTAGTAACAGTCTGAAGGAGGGCTGGTGAATCAGGCAGACACATGATAGATGAAATTAGTGTGGAGGAAGGATGAGGAAAGGCAGTATAAATTACAGGAGTCAGGAACAGAGAGAGCTGGGAGTGCACACCCTCAAAAGTGGCAGGATAATTTGAGAAGGTAGTTAAAAAGGCAAAAAGGAATCCTCAGCTTTATAAGTTGATAGATCGAAAAGCAAGGAAGTAATGTTGAATCTTTATAAATCACTGGCATGGCCCAAGCTGGAATACTGTCCCCCCTCTGGGCATCACACTTCAGATTTCATTCCAAGTTTCCCATGGATTTTACCAGAGTAAAAACCAGTTAGATCAGTAAATGCTGCTCTAGTATTGGATAGGTCAGTAACCTGTTCTATCAACAGCTGTAAGAACCTCCACGCCATGCTTTGTTGAAAGGTTGAAGAGAAGATTCACTACACCAACGCCAAGGATAAGGGACTTCAGATACACGGAGGGACTAAAATATAGGGACTTTCTCCTACAACAGTTAAAAGGCAGATCAAATAGGTGCTCAAAATGATGGAGAATTTGAGAGTACCCAGGGAGAAACCATTTCCAGTGATAGTAAAATAGGCAACAAGAGGGCAAACGAACTAGAGTTAACATGTGGATTTCCCTTTATTAATGAGCAAGTGGTTATGATTTGGAACGCACTGCCAGAAAGGGAGCTTAAAGTAAATTAAATAACTTACAGAAAGGAATTTAAAAGGGGAAAATTTTTGCAAGGCTGTGGGACCAATTGATGGCTCATTCACAGATGGGCCTGATGTTCTCCTATGCTACAGAATTAGATGAACGTAGATTCCATTATTCCCTCAAAATGCACAACAAATTTCTTACCCTTTTGGTGCCATTGCAGGCATTTAGTTCCTTCACTGCAACAGAGGAGGAAAATTTGTCTCTTCCCAGTGGTTTCATTCCAAGTTCCTCACGGATTTTACTAAAAAAAAATAAATGCGATCAGTAAATGTTCCCCTACATTTGGGAAGGTAAATGGCCAGTTCTGTCTACAACCATAAGAACCTCCATGTTGTGTTTCTTATTGTGGCCAAAATAAATTGGTTGTGGCACACTGGATCCCCTCTGGAGTTGGAATACACACAGGCTGGATTTTCAGTGTTGGGGAGACTCCAGAGGGGTAAAAGTGGCAACCAGGATCCGATTCCTGGATTATCAATCCCGTGCGTTCCAATTTCCATCGGTGTCCTTTAAGGTTATGGGTTGGCTCAGATCACAAGCCTGCACCTTGCACTCCTGACCTGTCCAGCTATATAGTGGGGAAAGGCAGGTTCTCATCCTCCATAGTTTTTGTGGAGTTGGGCCAGTTATTAAAGGACTTGTGGTTCATGGCACTTCACAAGTATCTGGGTGAGGGCACCTTCTTAAAGTTAAGTTCAAAAGTTCTTACCCATGGCCAAACCAAGCCCCTTTAGTCGATGGTCCCTCATATGCTCCATGCCAAGCTATGCCCCTCCACTCAGCCCCCTTCCCCATTGTCCTAGCCTGCATGCCAAGCACTTTCATGTACATTGACATCTATATACTCTGTATAGAACCACTGAACCCTATAGCAGGTGTTAAAAAAAGCTTTAAAACACATTCATTTATTGGCCTGTAGTTAAAGCAATTTTTAAGAAAGTGTCAATCATCCAGACTCTTTAAAGCTTTAGTAGAAATTTCAAACACCTGAAGTTTCTTTATCTTAAGCATTGTAAAAGTGATAGATCAGAGAGTCAGAGCTGTCAAGGGGATCAGCTGTTCCAGCATTCTAATGGATACCGGCTCTCAGGTCAGTCAAGTTTATTTTTATGAATGAATTGCTTTTCTAAAAGGTTTTTAAAGACATCCTATTGTCATTATAAGGTCCACTGGTCCCATACAGATTGCACAGTGGAGAAATAGAAACTAGAAGTAGGATTTGGCCATTCGAACCTACTCTGCCATTCATTTTAATCAAATTCAATTTCCTGATTGCCCCTTTCCCCCCATATCCCTTGGTCCCTTTAGCCCCAAGAACTATATCAAAATTCTTCTTGAAATCAGAATGTTTTGGCCTCAAATACACTGTGGCAGTGAATTCCACACATTTACCACCCTCTTGGTGAAGAAATTTCTCCTTACTTCAGTACTGAAAGGTTTACCCTTCATTCTTAAACTATGACCCCCTAGTTCTGGATTCCTCCCCCCAATTGGGAACATTCTTTCTGAATGGACCTTTTCTAAGCATGTTAGAAAGTTATAAGTTTCTATGAGATCCCCTCTCACTCTAAACTCCAGTGAATATGATCCTAACCAACTTAGACCTGCAATCCCAGGAATGAACCTGGTAAACCTTTGCTGTACTCCCTCTATAGCCCTCTGAACTTGTCCAACAGGTTCGAGATTCTTGCTCCCTGTGTGGATGGGGATGGGAACTGCAGGGAGGATGAGCAACCTGACCACAGCACCCTGGTACATGTGGGGACAGGAAAAAGGAATGTAGTGGTAATTGGGGATAGTATAGTTCGGGGCATTGACACTGTTCTCTGTGACCAGGATTGAGAATCCCAAAGGTTGTGTTGCTTGTCTGGTGCTCGGGTTTGGGATATCTCATCTGGGCTGCAGAGGAACTTGGAGTGGGAGGGTAAAGATCCAGTTGTCATGGTCCATATAGCTACCAATGACATAGGTAGAACAGGAACAAAGGTTCTGCTAAGGGAGTAGAAACAGCTTGGAGCCAAATTATAAAGCAGAACCAAAAAGGTAATAATCTCTGGATTACTATCTGAGCCACGAGCTAATTGGCACAGGGTCAATAAGATTAAAGGAGGCTCAAAGGTTGGTGTGGAGGAATGAGTTTGAACTCATGGGACATTGGCAGCAGTATTGGGGAAGAGGGGACCTGTTCCGATGGGATCATCTTCATCTGAATTGTGCTGGGACCAGAGTCCTTTGGGTGGGTTTGGAGGGTGGGGGGGGGGGGGGGAATGCTTCAATTGTATGGAGAATTAGAAAATCAAAGTGAAAGGAAAGGGTAGCAGTGCAGGTTAATGGAGCTGAGGGCTCGGGGGGGGCGGGTTAGTAAGAAGTTTCCAGACCACGTATTAGAATAGAGAGTTTAAAAGGTGACAGAAATCTAAACTCAGGCAGAGCAAAAAAGATGACAAGTATGAGAAGGGAGATGGTCAATGCAGGACTGAGGGTGTTGTACCTAAATATATAGAACAAGGTAAATGAACTTGTTGCGCACATTGATCTTGTGGGCATCACAGAGACATGGCTCAAGAGAACTGGAATCTAAATATCTAAGGATATATGTCCTATTGGAAAGACAGGCAGATGGGCAAAGAGGGCAGGGTTGCATTGTTAGTAAGGAATGAAGTTAAAATCGATAGCAAGAAGTGATATAGGATCAGAAGGCATAGAATTTGTGGGTGGGGTTGAGGAATCACAAAGGTAAAAAGAACCTGATGGGAGTTATATACAGACCCCCAGCAGTAGTCAGGATATGGGGCAGAAAATAAAACAGGAGATAGAAAAGGCATATAAAAAAGGCAATATTACAATAATAATGGGGGACTTCAATATGTAGGTAGTCTGGGAAAATCAAGTAGGTAGTAGATCCCAAGAAAACGAACTTGGGGAATGTCTAAGAGATGGTTTTTTTGGAGCAAAGCTTATTAGGGAACAGACAATTCTGGATTTGGTGCTGTGTAATGAGGCAGATTTGATTAGGGAACTTAAGATGAAGGAACCCTTAGGCAGGAGTGACCATAATATGATAGAACTTACCCTGCAGTTTGAGAGGGAGAAGCTGGAATCAGATGTAATGGTATTATAAAGATAACTACAAAGATATGAGGGAGGAGCTGGGCAGAGTTGTTTGGAAAGGGAGACTATCAGGAAAGACAGTGGAACAGCAATGGCAGGAGTTTTTGAGAGTTTTTTCAGGAAGCACAACAGAAATTCATCCCAAGGAGGAGGAAAGATGCTAAAGGGGAGGACGAGGCATCCATGGCTGAGAAGGGAAGTCAAGGACAGCATAAAAGCAAAAGAAAAAGCATACAAAGTGGCAAGGATTAGTGGGGTAGGGGAGAGAACTTGAAATGAGTGTAAGCTAGCTAGTAATATAAAAAAAAACAGGAAGCTTTTTTTTTCTATATATGTAAGAGAGGGGCAAAAATAGCCATTGGACCACTGGAAAATGAGGCTGGAGAAATAATAGGAAACAAAGCAATGGCAGAGGAGCTGAATAGTTACTTTGCGTCAGTCTTCAGGATGGAAGATACCAGTGGGATGCCAGAGCTCCAGGAGTCAGGAGGCACAAGTGAGTGTAGTGGCCATCACCAAGGAGAAGGTTCTGGGGAAACTGAAAGGTCTGAAGGTGGATAAACCACCTGGACCGGATGGACTGCACCGCAGGGTTCTAAAAGAGATAGCTGAGGAAATTGTGGAGGCATTGGTGGTGATCCTTCAGGAATCACTGGAGGCAGGGAGTGTACCAGAAGACTGGAAAGTAGCGAATGTAACACTGCTGTTTAAGAAAGGAGGCAGCAGGAGGGAAATTATAGCCTGGTTAGTCATTGGCAAGATTTTAGAATCCATTATTAAAGACGAGATCGCAAAGTACTTAGAAGTGCATGATAAAGTAGGGCTGAATCAGCATGGCTTGGTCAAGGGGAGGTCGTGTCTGACAAATCTGTTAGAGTTCTTTGAGGAGGTAACAAGGAAGTTAGATAAAGGAGAACCAGTGGCCACAATTTATTTAGATTTCCAGAAAGTCTTTGACAAGGTGCCACATGACTGTTAAATAAGTGCCCATGGTGTTAAGGGTAAGATCCTGGCATGGATAGAGGATTGGCTGACTGACAGAAGGCAGAGGGTAAGGATAAAGGGATTTTTTTCACGATGGTAATTGGTGAATAGTGATATGCCTCAGGGGCCAGTGCTGGGACCACAATCTTTCACAATATACATTAATGATTTAGAGGAAGGAACTGAAGGCACTGTTGCTAATTTTGCAGACAATACAAAGATATGTAGACGGAGGTAGCACTGAGGAAGTGGGGGGGAGGGGCTGCAGAAGGACAGGTTTGGAGAATGGGCAAAGAAATGGCAGATGGAATGCAATGTGGAAAAGTGTGAGGTTATGCACTTTGGGAGGAGGAATAGAGGCTTAGACTATTTCCTAAATGGGAAAATTCTTAGGAAATCAGAAACACAAAGGAACTTGGGAATCATTGTTCAAGATTCTCTTAAGGTTAGCGTGCAGGTTCAGTCGGCAGTTAGGAAGGCAAATGCAATGTTAGCATTCATGTTGAGAGGGCTAGGATACAAGGGCAGGGATGTACTTCTGAGGCTGTACAAGGCTGTGGTCAGACCCCATTTGGAGTATTATGAACAGTTGTGGGCTCCATATCTAAGTGAGAATGTGCTGGCCTTGGAAAGGGTCCAGAGGTTCACAAGAATGATTCTTGGAATGAAGAGCTTGTTACGTGAAGAACAGTTGAGGACTCTGGAACTGTATTCGGAGTTTAGAAGGAAGATCTTATCGAAACTTACAGAACACTGGAGGCCTGGATAGAGTGGACCTGGAGAGGACATTTCCACTAGGAAAAAACTAGAACCCTGAGGGTCCAACCTTAGGCTAAAGAGACAATCCTGTAAAACAGAGATAAGGAGGAATTTCTTCAGCTAGAGAGTGATAAATAGAATGAAGAAAATTACAGCACAGGAATAGGCCCTTCAAGCCTGCACTGATCATGCTGCCTGACTTAACTAAAACCCCCTACCCTTCAGGGGACTATATCCCTCTATTTCCAGCCTATTCATGTACTTGCCAAGACCCCCCATTAAAAGTCACTACCGCATCCGCTTTCACTATCTCCCCGGCAACGAGTTCCAGGCACCCACTACTCTGTAAAAGATCTGTGGAAATCTTGGCTGCAAAAGGCTGTGGAGGTTAGGTCATTGAGTGACTTTAAGACAGAGATAGATAGGTTCTTGATTAATAAGGGGATCAGGGGTTATGGGGAAAAGGCAGGAGAATGCAATGAGAAAAATATCAGCCTCGGATTGAATGGTGAAGTGGACTTGATGGGCTGAGTGGCCTAATTCTGCTCCTATGTCTTATGGTCTTATGATCAACTATATTCCAGAACGCTTAAGGAAGTGACCCTAGAAATAGTGGATGCATTAATGGTCATCTTCCAATAAACTCTTTCTATAAACTCTGGATCAGTTTCTATAGATTGCAGGGTAGCTAATGTAATCCCACCATTGGGAGGGGGGGGGGGGGGGGGGGGGGGGGGTAGAGAAAAAATAACAGGGAATTATAGAGCAGTCAGCCAGACATCAGTAATGGGAAAATTCTAGAATCCATCATTAAAGATTTTATAGCACTTGTTAAACATGGCAGAATTTGGACAGAATCAGCACGGATTTACAAAAAGGGAAATCACGTTTGACAAGTCTACTGGAAATCTTTGAGGATGTACCTAGTTGTATTAATGGTGGGAAACCAATGTATGTGGTTTATTTGGATTTTCAGCAGATTTTAGACAAAAGTCCCACATAAGAGATTAGTGTGTAAAGCTGAAACCTATGGGATTGGAGGGGTAGTGTAGGAGATAGAAAGCTGATAGGAAACAGTAGAAACAAACAAGTCACTTTCTGAATGGCAGGCAGTGACTTGTGGGGTACCCCACAGATCAGTGCTATGAATCTAGCTATTCACAATATAAATTAATGATTTAGATGTGGAAACTAAATGTAATATCTCCAAATTTGCAGATGACAAAGCTGGGTGGGAGGGTGAGCTGTGAGGAGGATGCAGAGATGCTTCAGTGTGATTTGGACAAGCTGAGTGAGTGAGCAAATTCATGGTAGATGCAGTATAATGTGGATAAATGTGAGGTTATCCACTGGATAGGAAAAACAGGGAGGCAGATCAGCATCTGAATAGCTATAAATTGAGAGAGGAATGTGCAACAAGACCTGGGTACCTTCATACACCAGTCAATAAAGAGGCAAGCTACGAATTCAGTGCTGGATTCATAGCACTGATCCCCAAGGTACGCCGCAAGTCACTGCCTGCCATTCACAAAGTGACACGTTTATTCCTACTGTTTCCTATCAGTTTTCTATCCATCTTTGGTTGGCCTTCACAGTGAGAGGATTAGAGTAAAGGGGCAGGGACGTCTTGCTGTAATTATACAGGCCTTGGTGAAGCTACACCTGGAATATTATGTGCAGTTTTAGTCTCCTTATCTGAGGAAGGACGTTCTTGCTACGAAGGGAGTGCACTGAAAGTTTACCAGACTGATTCCTGGGACGGCGGGACACATAAGAGATCAAGTCAGTTAAGGTTAGATTAGCTGGAAGTTTAGAAGAATAAGGGGGGAAATCTCATAATAACCTATAAAATTCTAACAGGTCTAGATAAGGTAAATGCAGGAAATGTGTTCCTGATGGTGAGGGAGTTTAGAAAAGTTAGGGGTTCCATTCGTAGACACGCAGGGTAGAATAGGTGTAGGGTGATGCGGCGGCGCGGGCTCGTTGGGCCGAAGGGCCTGTTTCCTGTGCTGGGTTGTTCTTTGTTCTTAATCAGGGGTCACAGTCTAAGGTTAAGAGGTAAACCTTTTAGGAATGAGAGGAGAAGAAATTTAGTTATCCAGGTAAGTCTGTGGATTTTGCTACCACAGAAAGCAGTTGAGGCCAAAACATTGTATGTTTTCATGAACGAGTTAAAAATAGCTCTTGGATGTTGCCAGGGATGGAAAGTTTTGGCTTTGAGGAGACACTAGATAAGCTGGGTTTGTTTTCCCTGGAGCAGAGGAGGCTGAGGAAGATCTGATAGAGGCACAGATAGGGTAGATCTTAAGAATCTTTCCCCCATAACAGAGGTGTCTAAGGCCAGAGGACATTGGTCTAAAGGCAAGGAGTAAGTGATTTAAAGGGGACTGAGGAAATATTTTTCATCCAGGAGGTGGTGGAAATGTGGAACCTGTTTCAAACACAGTTCACTGATACACAAGCACTTTGTATGTCAGTGAACCCTGCTTGAATTCAAAAACAGAGTTGTTCCTGTCCCCTCACTTTGTCTCTTCCATTCTGAAACTTAAGACATCACTTTCTGTTTCGGTGCTTGGTTCTGAGGTGCCAGATTCCCTCCTGGAGTGATGCCTTGTTGGCTCCATGGGCTCTTTGTTTAGCACGGCAGCTATCTCGTCTCCATCCTCTGAAGCTTGAGCCAGCTCTTCCTCGGTCACCACTACAACAGATGAATTACAAATTTTCAGTAAGAACCTGCGTTAACTGGGACCTGAATTTCCTTCTGCCACCTCCAACCTCAAAGTTGCTGAAAGCCACGCACTTCCCTCTGTACCTCTGCCATTCTTTATCCATATGATTCTAGACAATGGTCACTGTTGAATCTGATCATGTCCTGTTATAGGACAGATGTCAGAGGTAGGTTCTTTACTCAGAGGGTAGCAAGGGCATGGAATGCCCTGCCTGCAGCAGTTGTGGGCTCGCCAACTTTAAGGGCGTTCGAATGGTCAGTGGATAGGCATATGGATAACATTGGAATAGTTTAGGTTAGAGGGTCATTAGATTGGTTCCACAGGTTGGCGCAACATCGAGGGCCAAAGGGCCTGTACTGCGCTGTAATGTTCTTTTGTTACAGATCCCAAAACATTTCCCCAATTGTGTGTGTACTGACTCTAAACTTAATTCCAACTGTTTCCGTGAGCCCTGAAACTCCATTTCAAGTACTGAACAATTTAAAACAAAGATATTTTTCTCTTCCACCACTTACAGAGAAGTATTTCATTAACAAAGACTCTTTGGATAGGGAAATTCCCACCTCAACAATTTGAAGCCAATGGTTAATTGGCAGGTTAGCTAATTGCTAACCTGCCCAATGACAGAACTACAATTTCTCAATTTAGCCTCACTAAATCGATGGCCGAGTTTCCCAACTAACCTCAACTTGGAAAATGTGTGACAGACAAGTGGATTGTGAACGAGCAGACGTTGCGACAAGAGTCTAGCTCCGGCCAAGTTACAGCTAGAACGTGTGTGCGTGCATTCCAAAGGGTTAGACAGGGAGGGGGTGCATTAAAAAGTGTCCAGAATGAGGGGTCAAAGTTTGAGGATAAAGGATAAGCCTTTCAGAACTGAGGTGAGGAGAAACTTCTTCACACGGAGTGCTGAATGCGTGGAATTCATTACCACAGAAAGTAGTTGTGACCAAAATGTTGCCTCTAGTTCCTATGTTTAGTCAGAATTGAACCAACTTGCCTGTGACCACTGAAGGCATCCTTAGCTCAGGCCAATGTAGAGATTCACAAGTGCAAGGAAACCATCTCAAACATTCCAAGGACAGGGACTACACCAGTTAGATACAGAGCTTAGTTCCCAGTGTTGGCATGCCATGAAACTACCCTTCAATATAACATTTGGGCATTCTGTGGATGTGATTCAATGCTCATAAATCAGGAGAAAATTGCTGTAAGCTTTCAAATGATTTCAACAACTGTGTTACAGATAAAGAAAAGTCTTGAAATATGTTTTAACAATTTCTCAGTGTCTTCATTGAGTAACATAACTGGATTGATTAATAAGTTTGTGGATGACACAAAGGTTGGTTGATTTGTGGATAGCGATGAAGACCGTCAGAGGATACAGATCAGTTGGAGATTTGGGCGGAGAGATGGCAGATGGAGTTTAATCTGGACAAATGTGTGGTAATACATTTTGGAAGGTTTAATACAGATAGGAAATATACAGTAAATGGCAGAACCCTTAAGAGTATTGATAGGCAAAAGGATCTGGGTGTACAGTACACGGGTCACTGAAAGTGGCAATGCAGGTGGAGAAGGTAGTCAAGAAGGCATATGGCATGCTTGCCTTCATCGGCCAGGGCGCTGAGTTTAAAAATTGGCAGCCGTATAGAACTTTAGTTAGGCTGCACTTGGAATGTAGTGTTCAATTCTGGTCGCCACAATACCAGAAGGATGTGGAGGCTTTGGAGAGGGTACAGAAAAGATTTACCAGGATGTTGCCTGGTAGTGGGGGGGGCATTAGCTATGAGGAGAGTTGGCAAAACTTGGTTTGTTCTCATTGTAACGACGGAGTTTGAGGGGAGACCTGATAGAGGTCTATAAGATTATGAGAGACATGGACAGAGTGGATAGTCAGAAGCTTTTTCCCAGGGTGTAAGAGTTAATTACTAGGGGGCACAGGTTGTAAGGTGCGATAGATGGGCAAGGTTTAAAGAAGATGTACGAGGCAGATTTATTTTTACACAGTAGTGGGTGCCTGGAACTCACTGCTGGGGGAGGTAGTGGAAGCGGATATGATAGTGAGTTTTAAGGGGCGTCTTGACAAATACATGAATAGGATTGGAATAGAGGGACATGGTCCCTAGAAGGGTAGGGGGTTTTAGTTCAGTCGGGCAGCATGGTCGGTGCAAGCTTGGAGGGCCGAAGGGCCTGTTCCTGTGCTATAATTTTCTTTGTTCTTTATTCTCTTTGTTCAATAACTTCAACTTAAATAAGAGCAATTATAATGTTTTGACAGAGCAGTTGTCTAAGGTGAACTGGGTAAACAAGCTAAGGTACAGGCCAGTGGATGAGCAGTAGCAGATATTCAAACAGCTGGTCCAAAACGCTCAGCACGAGTTTATCCCAACCAGGAAGAGGGGTTCCGTGAGAAAGAGGCAAAATCCATGGTTAACACAGGAGGGCAAGGATAAGTTAAACTGAAAAGCAGGGATATACAGAATGGCAAGGGATAGTGGTAGAACAGGGGACTGGGAAGATTCTAGGATCCTACAGCAATAGGTTAAAAAGCTCATGAGAAGGGAGAGAATGAATTTTGATATAAAGCCTGCATGCAGCATACAAACAAACACTAGAGTTTCTATGGATAAGTAAATAGGAAGCAGCTTAGGTAAATGTGGGACCTCTACTGAATGAGGCGGGTGAATTGATAACAGCCAAAAGAAATGGTGGCTACGCTAAATACATTTTTGCATTATTCTTCACTGTGTTGTGCCTTTGTTTAAAAAGGGCTGTAGGGAAAAGCCAGGTAACTACAGGCCAGCGAACCTCACATTTGTGGTGGGTAAATTGTTGGAAAATATTTTGAGACACAGGATCTACAGGCATTTAGAGACGCAAAGACTGATTAGGGACAGTCAGGATGGCTTTGTGAGTGGAAAATCATGTCTCACAAATTCGATTGAGTTTTTTGAAGGGGTAACCAAGAAGGTAGATGAGGGCAGTGCAGTTGATGTTGTCTACATGGACTTTAGCAAGGCCTTTGACAAGGTACTGCATAGTAGGTTGTTGCATAAAGTTAAATCTCACAGGATCCAGGGTGAGGTAGCTAAATGGATACAAAGTTGGTTTCTTGACAGAAGCCAGAAGGTGGTTGTAGAGAGTTGTTGTTCATACTGGAGGCCTGTGACCAGCGGTGTGCCTCAGGGATCAGTGCTGGGCCCACTGTTATTTTCATTTATATTAATAATTTGGATGAGAACATAGGAGGCATGGTTAGTAAGTTTGCAGATGATGGCATAGCGTAGTGAGTAAGGTTACCTCCAATTACAGCAGGATCTTGATCAATTGGAACAGTGGACTGAGGAATGGCAGATGGAGTTTAGTTTAGACAAATATGAAGTGATGCATTTTGGTAGATTGAACCAGGGCAGGGCTTACATAGTTAATGGGAGGACATTGGAGACAGTTACAGAACAAAGATCTAGGAGTACACGTTCATAGCTCCTTGAAAGTGGAGTCACAGGTGGACAGAGTGGTGAAGGCGGCATCCGGCATGCTTGGTTTCATCGGTCAGAACACTGAATACAGGAGTTGGGACGTCTTGTTGAAGTTGTACAATACATTGGTAAAGCTACACTTGGAATACTGTGTGCTATTCTGGTCACCCTATTATAGAAAGGATATTATTAAACTAGAAAGAGTGCAGAACAGATTTATTAGGACGCTACCAGGACTTGATGGTTTGAGTTATAAGGAGAGGCTGGATAGACTGGGACCTTTTTCTTGGAGCATAGGAGGCTGAGGGTGACCTTATAAAATAATGAGGGGCATAGTCAAGGTAGATAGTCAATATCTTTTCCCAAAGATAAGGAAATCTAAAACTAGAGGGCACAGGTTTAAGGTGAGAGGGGAGAGATACAAAAGTGTCCAGAGGGGCAATTTTCTCAGAGAGTGCTGAGTGTCTGGAACAAGCTGCCAGAGGTAGTAGTAGAGGTGGATACAATTTCATCTTTTAAAAAAAGCATTTAGATAGTTGCATGGGTACGATGGGTATAGAGGGATATGGGCCAAAGGCAGGCAATTGGGATTAGCTTAGGGGTTTAAAAAAAAAGGGTGGCATAGACAAGTTGGGCCGAAGGGCCTGTTTCCACGCTGTAAACCTCTATGACCTGGTTGAGTTCTTTGAAAATGTGACAAAATACATTGACAAAGGAAGAGCGGTAGATGTGATTTATGTGGATTTCAGCAAGGTGATCAATAAAGGTCCCCCATGCAAGACTTCTTGAGAAGGTGAGAGGGCATGGGATCCAAGGGGCTGTTGCTTTGTGGATCCAGAACTGGCTTGCCCGCAGAAGGCAGAGAGTGGTTGTAGATGGGTCCTTTTCTGCATGGAGGTCGGTCACCAGTGGAGTGCCCCAGGAATCTGTTCTGGGACCCTTGCTGTATGTAATTTTCATAGATGACCTGGATGAGGAAGTGGAGGAATGGGTTGGTAAGTTTGCTGACGACACAAAGATTAGAGGTGTTGTAGATAGTTTGGAGGGATGTCAGAAGTTGCAGCATGACATAGATAGGATGCAAGGCTGGACAGAGAAGTGGCAGATGGCCTTCAACCCAGATAAATGTGTGGTGGTACATTGTGGCAGGTCAAATGGGACGAAGGAATACAATATCAAGGGTAAAACTCTTAGCAGTGTAGAGGATCAGAAGGATCTTGGGGTCCGGGTCCATAGGACTCTTAAATCAGCCTCGCAGGTAGAGGGTGCGGTTAAGAAGGCGTATGGTGTACTGGCCTTCATCAATCGAGGGATTGAGTTTAGGAGTCAGGAGGTAATGTTGCAGCATTATAAGACCCTAGTCAGGCCTCTCAGAATACTGTGCTCAGTTCTGGTCACCTCACTACAGGAAGGATGTGGAAGCCATTGAAAGGGTGCAGAGGAGATTTACAAGGATGTTGCCAGGATTGGGTGGCATGCCTTATGAGGATAGGTTGAGGGAGCTCAGTCTTTTGTCCTTAGAGAGACGAAGGATGAGAGGTGACCTGATGGAAGTGTATAAGATGTTGAGAGGTATAGATTGTGTGGATTCTCAGTGGCTTTTTCCCAGGGCTGGAACGATTGCTACGAGAGGACACAGGTTTCAGCTGCTGGGGAGTAGGCACAGAGGAGATGTCAGGGGTAAGTTTTTCACTCAGAGGGTGGTGGGCGAGTGGAATCAGCTGCCATCGGTGGTAGTGGAGGCAGATTCGATAGGGTCTTTCAAGAGACTTTTGGACGAGTACATAAGATTTAGTAGAATTGAGGGTTATAGGTAAGCCTAGTAGGTATGGCTATCATCAGTGCAACTTGTGGACTGAAGGGCCTGTCTGTGCTGTACTTTTTCTATGTTCTATGACTCTAATACCAGTTCCAATTCCAGAACAAACGTCATGAACTAGGCTCCAAACAATCACTGGAAAATATATCCAGTCCAATGATGCTGTAATCAAGCACGTTATTAGCTTTTATTTTATGTCAGTACCTTGATTATCCAGCTTCTGTAGCTGAGGCAGGTTCCGCAAAACAGTCATTCTGTATTTGTGGGGGTCTGTGCCACAACACGGGTTTTCCGACAACCACAGCACTCTTAGGCGGTGTAGCCCCTTCAGGTAGCAGATCTCTGCCAGGCTTTGAATATTGTTTTTCCGGAGGTAAAGCTCACTAATATTCTGACAGTATTGAAAATCCACTAAAGAAGAGATGTTGTTCACACTGTGGGGGGTAAAAAAAAACACACAAGACAAAATGGACTTTAGCCCTCTTGTGCCAAAACAAGAAAACTCACTAAAAACCCAGCTACTACCACTTCCTCCAAAAACTTTCACAGGAGTTGTTTCCATCACAGTTTCAGTAGCTCTTAACAAAACATCTGTTCTTTATCATGAACTTCAACAGTGTGAGCAACCATTGCACAACTCTGAAGGGCGTCTCAGTCAAATCCAATTCAGTTTTCCCCAGTGATCTTGGCCAATTCTGTGCTCCATGCCAGTAATCTTGGTGAAATCCTCGGAATAGCTGAGTGTGGCACTGCAATTCCTTTACTCGCTGTACCACAATGAGCTCTGATAACTGGCAAGAGCCAAGTCTACAGCATCACAAGTAGCTCAGCTGCACAGATCTAAACAGAGCCAGGACGGAGTTCCTTGCAGGGCGGTTTGATAGGGCTGTCGGGCAAGAGCAGGGGCCTGGGAAGAAAAATTCAGAGAGGAACACCAAACTGCACTGAATGCTGGGAGAGAATAGGGAGCACTAGAATAGAGAATGCTAAGTTAATAGGTGGGGTCAGAGTAAGGAAGAAGGTTCAGGGTTACTTCAAGTATACAAATATACAGATGTGGTCAATAAGATTGGAGAGATACTGGCGGAGATTGCTACGTGAAATGATGTTGTGGCAATAACAAAGATCTGGTTCAAGGAAGGATAGGATTGGGGGGGGGGGCGGGGGTTGTGGGTTAATATTCCAGGCTACAAGGTGTTCGGGGAAGATAGAAAAGGAAGAGGAGGGAGCAGAGGGGTAGTACTGATTTAGGAGAGCATTGCACTTCTATATAAAGAGATTGTCACAGAATCGTCAAGATCAGAATCAATTTGACTAGAGCTAGGGACAAAAAAAAGATGCAATTTAAGTGTTTAATGTAGTCTATAGCCCACAAACTAGAGGGAAGCAAAAAGCTTGCAAGAAAATTATGGAGGGGTGCAAGAATTATATAGCAATTATAACGGGGCACTTTAATTATCTGAACACAGACAAGGATACCAGCAGGGTAAAGAGCAAATAGGGCCAAAAGTTTCTAAATTTTCTTCAGGAGAATTTTGTACAGCATTGCTAGACTTGCTTCTTGGGAATGAGGTGGGCCAAGTGTCAGTAGGAGAACTTTTAGGGGGCAGTCAAATTTGAACCAAAGGAAAGCATAAAAGACCAACGGAAGCCAGAGACCCTTTCTGTTTCAGCAGAGGCTGGTGATTCATCGAAACATACAATGGCAATTTGTGAAAATTGCCAGCTTTGTGATCTTCAAATCAGATCCAGCCAAAGAGTTGCTTCAATCAACTGGAGATTTGAAAATGTAGACAAAAATCGGACAATTTCTCACAAAATTATGGCTAAAGTTTCAAAATTTGATTTATTCCCCGAAATACAATCAACATGAAAGTACAGGGGGAAGGGCAAGGGATGTGAAAGAAATTGTGGTCAAGTGAAAGACGACAACTCTTTTTCACATCCCAAAGTTGCAGTGATATATTGCTGACCATGATTTTCAGGGGGCTTATTAACTACAGAAGAGATTTGCTGATTTTGAGTTTAACTTACCCCGTTAGTTTTGTTTTGATGTTGTGAGTGAACCTGTTTGTTCTGGACAGATGTTGACTGGAGCTTGATTACCATGCTAAAAACTTGATAAACAACCTTATGGTCACATGGTACAAGAATATTGATGGAGGACAGAGGGTTAAAGTCATAATGGCACTGAAAGAGGCCATTCGGCCCACGGAGGCTATCTTGGCTTTCTATGAAACAATCCTGTCAATTTCACAACTCTGGTCTATCCCCAAAGCATATACTTTCCCCTCAACTGTCCATCCAGCTTCCTTTGAAATCAGAGGTCATCTTCTTTCTGCCATCCTCATAAGCGGAGTGTCGCAGGTCATCACATTTCTTCCTTACAACCCCATTGCACTTCTTGCCACAACCTTAAAATCAGCATTCTCAAGACTTTGTACCATCAGCTAATGGGAATAACTTTTCTTTGTTTTATCTAAACTGGTCACAATCTTGAATTCCTCTATCAAATTGTCCTCAATCTCCCTTTGTCCAAGGAGAAAAAAAACTTCTATCTTCTCCCACCTCACTACTGAGGCCGTACCTAGAGTAGCTTGTGCAGTTTTGTTTTTTTTTACTTGAGAAAGGATATACTCGTTACAGAGGGAGTGAAGATTTACCAGACTGATTCCTGGAAAGGCAGGATTATTGTACAAGGAGCGAATGGGTCAGCTAGATCTGTATTCATTAGGTTTAAAAGAATGAGGGGGTATCTCATTGAAACATAAAATTCTGACAGGCTGGACAGACTGAATGTTCCCTTTGGTTCAGGGTCTAGAACAAGGAGTCACAGGCTCAGCATAAAGGGGAGACCATTTAGGATTGAGATGAGGAGAAACTATTTCACTCAGGGTGATGAACCTGTGGAACTCTCTACCACAGAAGGCTGTGGAGGCCAAGTCACTGAATATACTTAAGAAAATAAATAGATTTCCAGATTCTAAAAGATGTCAAGAGATATGGGGAGAGTGTGGGGGGAACTGAGATACAGAATCAGCATGATCAAACTGAATGGCGGAGCAGGCTCGAAAGGCAAAATGGTCTACTCGTATTTTCTATGCTGCTATGCATCAACTATGGTTCAGGTAGTAGCATAACTGTCTCTCAATCACAAGATCCCAGATTCTTGTCCCACTCTCGGTTTTGAGCATACTGAGAATGCACTGCATTATTGGAGGAGCCATCTCTCAGGTGAGGTATTCAACTGAGGCCCCATCGATCTGCTTGAATGGCTATAAAAGATCCCATAGCACTCATTGGAGCAGGAGTAAGGGAGTTTCCCTAGTCAATATTTATCCCTCAATCAACATGAATCAACTAAAAATAGATGGTCACATTGCTGTTTGTGGAAGTTTGCTGAGCTCAAATTAGCTGCCTTATTTCCCACATCACTATAGTCATTGTATTGTGATTCGAGATGTCCTGTGGTCATGAAAATTGCTATAGAAATGCACGTCTTTATTTTCCTTTCTTTTAGCCAAAATCTCACATCCTTGGAACGAGTCTGATAAATCTCTCTGCACCCTCATATCCTTTCAAAATGAAGTGATTGGAAACAGGGGCAACGTGGACTGAACAAAGTTTTATAGTGCCTGTGGAAGGTTAGTGGAAGCCCTTCTAATGTCATTACTCCCATGGTCTTAACAAGCTGGCATTTTTTAAATGCATTCTTTTATGGGATGTTGCCAGCATTGAATATCCATCCCTAATTGCCCTTGAACTGAGTGGCTTCAGATGCCATTTCAGAGCACATTGCTGTGTTTGGAGGCACATGCAGGCTGGACTACGTGGACGGCAGATTTCTTTCCTTAGGAGGATATTAGTGAACTGAATGGGTTTTTTTTTGAAATTGACAATGTTAGTGTCATGCTCACCATTACTGAGATTAGTTTTCATTTTTTTTTGTTAATTGAATTTAAATTCCACAAGCTACTGTGGTGGGATTTGAACCCATATCCTCAGAGCATTAACCTAGGCTGCTAGATTACTGGTCCAGTAACATTACCATTACACCACCATCTCCCAATTCAAGCCATTCAGACCAGTGACTTATCCACTCCAAATCTTTACAGGATATCCTGCCTATGTAGTTGTAATTGGGGATAGTATAGTTAGGGGCATTGACACTGTTCTATGACTAGGATTGAGAATCCCAAAGGTTGTGTTGCCTGCCTGGTGCTCAGATTTGGGATATCTCATCTGGGCTGGAGTGGGAGGGTAAGGATCCAGTTGTCATGGTCCACAGTAAGTACCAATGACGCAGGTAGAACAGGAACAAAAGGTTCTGCTAAGGGACAGACCACATAATAGAACAGAGTGTATTGGAGAGGACAGGAATCTAACCTCAGGTAGAGCAAAAAAGGCGACAAGTATGAGAAGGGAGGTGGTCAATGCAGGACTAGGGTGTTGTTCCTTTTAGGTAAATGAGCTTGTTGCACACATTGAAATTGGCCAGGATGATGTTGTGGGCATCACAGAGATGAGGCTGCACGGGGATCAGGGCTGGGATCTAAATATCCAAGGATATGTGTCCTATCAGAAAGGCAGGTAGATGGACAAAGGGGGCAGGGTTGCATTGTTAGTAAGCAATGAAGTTAAATTGATAGCAAGAATAGGATCAGAAGGCATAGAACCTGTGGGTAGGGTCGAGGAATTGCAAAAGTTAAAAGACCCTGATGGGAGTTACGTACAGGTCCCCTAGCAGTAGTCAGGATGTGGTGCAGAAGATAAATCAGGATATAGAAAAGGCATACAAAAGAGGCAATATTACAATAATCATGGGGGACTTCAATATGCAGGTGGACTGGGAAAATCAGGTAGATAGTAGATCCCAAGAAAAGGAACTTGTGGAATGTCTAAGAGATAGCTTTTTGGAGCAGCTTATGACAGAGCCTAATAGGGAACAGGCAATTCTGGATTTGGTGCTGTGTAATGAGGCAGACTTGATTAGGGAACGCAAGGTGAAGGAACCCTTAGGCAGGAGTGACCATAATATGACAGAATTTACCCTGCAGTTTGAGAGGGAGAAGCTGGAATCAGATGTAATGGTATTATAATTAAATAAAGATAACTACAAAGATACGAGGGAGTAGCTGGGCAGAGCTGATTGGAAAGAGAGCCTAGCAGGAAAGACAGTGGAACAGCAATGGCAGGAGTTTGAGAGTTATTCGGGAGGCGCAGTAGAAATTCATCCCAAGGAGGAAGAAACATGTTAAGGGGAGGACGAGGCATCCATGGCTGAGGACAGAAGTCAAGGACAGCATAAAAGCAAAAGAAAAAGCAGACAAAGTGGCAAGGATTAGTGGGAAGCCAGAGGTAAGATTTGGTAAAGTAGAAGCAAAGGGGAGAAAAGGGAAGGGAAGGGGGATAAGTAGGGGAAAAGAGTGGAATTGGGGGGCGGGGGAAGAAAAACGAAGATAGACAATATGAGAAATAAAAGGTAGAGCATAACAAAAGTAGAGCAAATCATCTGAAGTTGTTGAATTTGCTGTTGAGACTGGAAGACTGTAAAGTGCCCAGCTGGAAGATGAGATGCTGTTCCTCCAGTTTGTGTTCAGCTTCACTGGAACATTGCAGCAAGCCAAGGACAGACACGTGGGCACGGGAGCAGGATCATGTTAAAATGGCAAGCAACCGGAATCTCAGCAAAGCGATCACCCAGTCCACACTTGGTTTCTCCAATATAAAAGGAGACCACATTGGGAGCAGTGAATGAAATACACTAAACTGAAAGAGGTGCAAGTGAAACGCTGCTTAACCTGGAATGAATGTTTTGGACCTTGGATGGTGAGCATGGTATAGGGACAGGTGTTACACCACCTGTGATTGCATGGGAAGGTGCCATGAATGACGGGAGAGGTGTTGGGTATAGTGGAGGGTGGGCTACGTTATCCTGGAGGGAACTGTCTCTGCGGAACACTGACAGAGGGAGCGAAGAGAAGATGTGTTTGGTGGTGGCATCACGCTGGAGTTGGCGAAAATGGCGGAGGATTATGCTTTGCCTGTGGAGGCTGGCAGGGTGAAATGTGAGAACAAGGAGGATCTATCCTTGTTCTGGGAGGGAGGGGAGGGGGTGAGGGTCGTAGCGTAGGAGATGGACTGTACACTGTTGATGGCCCTGTTGACAACTGTAGATGGGAATCTACGGTTGAGGAAAAAAAGAACATATTAGAAGCACCACTTTGGAAAATGGCATCATCAGAACAAATGTGATGGAGGTGAAGGAGCTGAGAGAAAGGGATGGAGTCCTTACAGGATATGGATACAGATGAAGAGCTGTAGGCCAGGTAGCTGTGGGAGTCAGTGGGCTTGTAGGTAGTCTACTGCCAGAAATGGAGAAAGGTCAAGGAAGGAAAGTGTCTGTGATGGACCAGGTGAAGGCGATGGAGAGGTGGCAACTGGAAGCAAAGTTGCTGAATTTTCTGAGGTCCAGATGAGAGCATGAAGCAGCACCAAGACAGTCACCAATGTACCGGTAAAGGAGTTGTGGGAGGGGACATAGAACAAAGAATGTTCCACATACCCATAAAAAGACAAGTGTAGCTAGGACCTATTGCTAATCCTTTGATTTGGAGAAAGTGGGATGAGTTAAAGGAGAAGTTGTTGAGAGATAGAACAGAGATAGTTTGTGTAATGGACTGACTTCTACCTCGTAAAGGCTGAGCCCCAACTCTCAGATACTTCCTCCTACCTCCCCCTGGACATGACCGCACCACTGAACATTATCTCCAACGCCATCACCAACCTCATTTCCTCCAGATGCCTCCCCGCCACAGCTTCCAATCTCAGTCTCCCAATCCTGGACAGCCTGCTTCAACTTCTCAAAGTTCACAGAGAGGACTATCCTGGTAGGCTCATTGTGTCAGCATGCTCCTGCCCCACTGAACTTATTTCCTCTGACCTTGACTCCATCCTCACTCCCCTGGTCCATTCCCTCCCCACTGACATCCTGGATTCCTCTGATGCCCTACATCATATTGACAGCTTCCAGTTCGCAGGCCCTAACCGCCTCCTATTTACCATGTATGTGCAATTTCTCTATACCTCCATCACACACCAGAACTCTTCGCTTCTTTCTTGAAGAGAGGCCTGAACGATTCCCATCCACCAGCACTCTCCTCCGCCTGGCTGAACTGGTTCTATCTCTCAACAACTTCTCCATGAACTCATCCCACTTTCTCCATCCAAATCAAAGGAGTAGCATGAGTCCCTGCATGGGTCCAAGCTATGCTTGTCTTTTTCTGGGGTATGCAATGTTCCACTGAAGCTCAGTGCAAACTGGAGGAACAGTATCTTATCTTCCAGCTCGGTACTTTACAGCCTTCCAGCCTCAACATCAAATTCAACAACTTCAGATGACCCCCACCTCGACCCCTTTGTTTTCATTCTATTTTATTTAATTTTTGGCTGTTCTCTTTTATTTATTGTCTTTCTTCATTTTCTCCCCCTCCACTCTTTTCCCCTAGTTATCCCCCTTCTCTTACCTTTTCTCCCTCTTTGCTTCTCCTTTTCCAAATCTTACTCTGTCCCATTCCCCTCTGCCAACATCTTCATGTTAGTTTCTCTGCCGTTTGGCCGTTCACACTCTTTATTCTCTGTGGACAGCCATTAGCAGCCTTTCCCGTGGTTTCTGTGGCTGTGACTCATCTTTCATTCCCTCACCCTGCAGTATAAACATCTCCCATTTCCCGTGCCTTTCAGTTTTGACAAAGGTCACCTGGACTCGAAATATCAGCTCTTTTCTCTCCTTACAGATGCTGCCAGACCTGCTGAGATTTTCCAGCATTTTCTCCTTTGTTAAAGTTAATTTATTCGTTACAAGTAAGGCTTACGTTAACACTGCAATGAAGTTACTGTGAAATTGCCCTAGTCAGAGTCTGACCTGAACAGCGCCAATGTACTTAATCAGGAAGAAAACTGCCTAATGTTGGCCACACTACCCCAAAACAATTGTGGTGCATTGCCACCACCCCAGCTGAGGAGTCAACTAAGGCTTGGTAATAGAAACTGGAAGCTAGTGAACAAGATTAGAGATTTTTCAGGTGCTGATCATCACACAGTCACATCCCACTCATCATTCGCATCAGCCTTGCACGCGTTATTATTACCTTAACGTGATCACTTCTATGTTGGGCATTTCCCTTAATATAGAGAGCTGTAGAGTGAAAGTATACACAGTTAAGACAGTCATTGTAAACCACTTTTAATTACCCAAGACACAAATCACTGTGCATAAACAAGCAAAGCAATTCAGCAAATAAATCCTGGATTTTGACTTTTTTTTTTTTAAACAGACACAGTTGCTTGCTGTAGTTGACAGGTTTATCTCTTTCAAACAGGGGTGCAACTGTTCTGTTGCTAGTCCTCAGGTACCATTAAGATTCAAACAATTGTAGCCAGAAACACATTCACTTCGACCAGGAGATTTTTCCATTGAGTGTTACAAACCTTTCAAGACTCCCCTCTTTGTGTGGGGAGGTTGTTTAGTGTATAAACAGTCACTTTTACTGTGATATATGGGGGAAGCGGGGGGGGTGGTGGGTGGTGGAAGGGAAAGCGAGGGAAGAGAACTGATTTCAGGGTTTGAAGGGGGCTACTGCTTTTATTTGATTGACAGTTTTATGGCCTTATAAAGAAGTTTACTGTTCTTTGAATGATGTGGTTTTTCAATAGCTGGTTGCTTATTTGGATAAAATTGAGAGATGTTGAGAGAGTTTAAAAATTCATTCAATGGACTTTCACTGCCTGTGTTTGATTGACAGCTTTATGAGAATGTAAGAGGACAATTCGGGGTATGACTACAGCAACACATCTTTACATTTTTTAAAGTTAGGTTATTAGTCACAAGACAAGGCTTACGTTAACATTGCAATGAAGTTACTGTTCAAGCGATCTCACCATATCCCAACCCTTGAGCAACAGAACCAATCACAACCGTCAACTTTAGCCCATGACCAATAACCACCTCACTGTATCTCTCCACTCTGCCATATCACCAGATCCCTGCAGCTCATCAGATTCCTCCACCCCAGTGTCTCACCAAAACCCTTAACCAAAACTCTGAACCTTCTCACCGTATCTCACCACCTGCTCCTTAACATTTGCGCAATCTCCACACCCTCTGGTTTAATTATAAGCATTATTCAGTTATGCAAGCTTCATGAAAAGGCAACCTTTAAAATGAATGTTCCTAAGTTACTCCAAAGAGTTGTTCTTTTAAAGACTCGCTGTACTTGATATGTTCACTTCTACTTAATGTTTTAATTTTCACTAGTAAAGAACTCTCTTAAATTCCTGTCCAAGTTTAGATAAAAACAGTCATTCAAGAACATGATCTCTTTTCAGGTAATGATCGTTTGACAAGGTACCTCACAAGAGGTTATTGCAGAAGGTCAGGGGACATGGAGTTGGGGGTAGGGTGTTAGCGTGGATAGAGGATTGGTTGTCAAATAGGAGGCAGAGAGTGGGGGTCAGTGGGTGCTATTCGGATTGGCGTTTGGTGACTAGTGGGGTGCCCCAGGGGTCGGTGCTGGGGCCTCAGCTATTTACCATTTATATAGATGATCTGGAGGAGGGAACCGAGTGCAGGGTGTCGAAATTTGTTGATGACACCAAGATTGGGGGAAAGGCAAATTGTGCGGAGGGTGTGGAGAGTCTGCAGAAGGATCTAGATAGGCTGGGCGAATGGGCCAGGAAATGGCAAATGGAATTTAATGTTGGCAAATGTGAGGTTGTCCACTTTGGTAGGAATAATGGTAGGAGGGACTATTACTTACGTGGCGAAAAACTGCAGCAGGTGACGGTGCAGAGGGACCTCGGGGTCCTTGTGCATGAGTCGCAAAAACCCAGCTTGCAGGTGCAGCAGGTGGTCAGGAAGGCGAATGGGATGCTGGCCTTCATAGCGAGGGGGATTGAATATAAAAGTAGGGAGGTCTTGCTGCAGCTGTATAGGGCATTGGTGAGGCCGCAGCTGGAGTACTGTGTGCAGTTTTGGGCGCCGCACCTGTGCAAGGATATTTTGGCCCTGGAGGGAGTGCAGAGGAGGTTTACTAGGCTGATACCAGAGTTGAGGGGATTGAGCTATGAGGAGAGGCTGAATAAACTAGGCTTGTACTCGTTAGAGTTTAGAAGAATGAGGGGAGATCTCATTGAGACGTATAAGATGATGAATGGGATGGATAGGATAGAGGTGGAGAGACTCTTCCCGCTCAAAAAAGACAGTAGGACTAGGGGGCACAGCCTCAAGATAAGGGGGAGGCGGTTTAGAACGGAGTTGAGGAGGAACTTCTTCACTCAAAGGGTGGTGAATCTCTGGAATTCTCTGCCCGTTGAAGTGGTGGAGGCTGCCTCGCTAAATATTTTTAAGAAGCGGGTTGATGGGTTCTTGATAAGAGAGGGGATTAAGGGTTATGGGGAGAGGGCGGGAAAGTGGAACTGAGCCACGACAGATCAGCCATGATCTTATTGAATGGCGGGGCAGGCTCGAAGGGCTAGATGGCCTACTCCTGCTCCTATTTCTTATGTTCTTATGTTCTTATGAATATCCTGTAATTTCTAAAAAGAATATATTGTACATTTAAAAAAAAAAATCACACTGCAGTGACCAAGTAACAGAGAGAAAAAATACTTACATCTTTCAGATTACTCCCCCTGTAACAAAAAACAAAATTTCACTTAAAGGAATTCTTGCAGTTATAGACAGAGTTTGTACAGAAACTATTAGGATACAACTTGCACTGTCACTTAAGCTAGGAATTAGCATCACCAGTTTACAGCAGATTCATTATTTTTGAAACTGATTCCAAAGATGAAGAGTTTGTCTTACAAAGGAAGATTAAGCAGTTTAGACTTTTACTGCCTGGAGTTTAGAAGAATGAGAGGAGATTGGAGATCTAATTGAGATACGCAAAGTAAGGGGGATTGATAGGGTAGACGTGGAGAGGATGTTTCCTCTTGTGGAACAGTTTAGAACGAGAGATCACGGTTTTTGGACAAGGGGTGGCAGATTTAAAACGGATGAGGAGAAACTACTTCTCTCAAAGGATGGTGAGTCTGTCAAATTCACTATTCCAGAGTGCAATGGATGCCAAGACATGGAGATAGATTTTTAAATTAGTAACGGGTTTAAGGGTTACAGTGACTGGGCAGGAAATTGGAGTTGAAACTGAATCCAGATCAGCCATGACCACATTAGGCGGAGCAGATGTGAGGGGTTGAACAGCCCATTCCAAGTTCTTACTATGAGCTTATACAATATTCTAAACAATTGAATGCAAATAAAATTTGAAAGTAGAACAATTGTTAAATGAAGAGAAGTAATAATAGAACAGCATGTGTCATCTTCAAAACTAGTTTCAATCTCAATTTTAAACAGGTGATCAAATCTGATTAATAGGTTGCAACCATGAACCAGAACTTGCTGGAAAAAAATGTGACCAATGCTCAGTTATTGATGTGCCAATAACCCAGGAACTTGTGTGTGGCTAAGAGATATCTCAGCAATTGTGAGTCGCCACAGGGTGATTGAGGCTTTGTGTTTTTTCACCACTGGCCTCACCAAAATGACACCACGTCTTTGAGTTTGAAGAAGTCACTGAATCTACATGTTCATTGCAAGTATCCTATTAAAAACGCGATTGCACACTACCCTCTGTGGCCAAACAGGCCACCTAAAATGGCGATTTGTAAAGCACTCTGGGACAACTGGGCAAGAAGGCTGCAACTCAGACGACTGAATACACAGGAAATGGGCTATGCCAAAGACAATGGACACTTTTTGGTCAAACATTCTTGTTTACCTTAACCCCCGATTTGGGAGGGAAGTATATGACCTACATGCCTGCAGGCATGGCCATTGGGTACACATGATGTGGAGATGCCAGCACTGCTCTGGGGTAAACACAGTGAGAAACCTCACAACACCAGGTTAAAGTCCAACAGGTTTATTTGGTGGCAAAAGCCACTAGCTTTCAGAGTGCTTGCTGTCCCTTCATCAGGCGAGTGGGAGTTCGATTCACAAACATGGCATATAAAGACACAAACTCAATTTACAAAATGATGATCGAAATGCGAGTCTTTACAGGTAAAGAAGTCTTAAAAAGGAACAGACAATGTGGGTGGAGAGAGCGTTAAGCACAGGTTAAAGAGATGTGTATTGTCTCCAGACAGGAGTTAGTGAGATTTTGCAAATCCAGGCAAGCCACGGGGGTTGCAGATAGTGTGAGATGAACCCAAGATCCCAGTTGAGGCCATCCTCTTGTTTGCGGAACTTGGCTATCAGTCTCTGCTCAGCAATTCTGCACTGTTGTGCGTCATGAAGGCTGCCTTGGAAAACGCTTACCTGAAATAACTGAAACTATATGACAACATCAACAAGTTCCATCCCATCATCTGACTCACTCTCCGGAATTGGTTGTATTCTTGGACACATGCATCTCCATCAAGGATGGTCACTGTACTGCAAGCCCGTGGATAACCTCATGATGCTCCACTTCTCCAGCTTCCACCCTAAACACATTAAAGAAACCATCCCCTGCGGACAAGCCCTCTGTATAAACACGATCTGCTCAGACACCTCCAGACACTGTAGGATGCCCTCATAAGAACAGGATATGGTGCTCGACTCATCGATCTTCGGGTAAGCATTCTCCAAGGCAGCCTTCACAACCCACGACAGCGCAGAGTCGCTGAGCAGAGACTGATAGCCAAGTTCCACATACAAGGACGGCCTCAACCGGGATCTTGGGTCTTGTCACATTATCTGTAACCCCCCATGACTTGCCTGGACTTGGAAAATCTCACTAACTGTCCTGTCTGGAGACAATACACATCTCTTTAACCTGTGCTTAATGCTCTCTCCACTCACTGTCTGTACCTTTAAGACTTGATTACCTGTAAAGACTCGCATTCCAATCCTTATTCTGTAAATTGAGTCTGTGTCTTTATATGACGTTTGTGAACAACTCCCACTCACCTGACAAAGGGGCAGCAAGCGCTCCAAAAGCTGTTGGGTACATACCCAGAGATTGGTGCAACAGCACCTGATTGATCTCTTATCTATCAGGGTGATCAAGCCCTGATCGATTGATAAGAATCAGGTGATCACCCAAAAAGGACACGAAACCAGGGAGGGATAAAAGTTTCTGCTCAACACAAGAAGCTCTGTCTCTGACGCCTCAATTGAGCTACAACAATGGTGACCATCATCTTGGCTAAGATCAAGTATAGTATCGACATCTGTACTTGGCTGAAATCATGAGGTTACATTTTAGTTTCATTTGAAGCAATTTTTAAAAGCAGCATCTCGGCCTTTTGGCTAAGATGCAATGAGATCAAGCCTTGGAGGAGGAGCTATGCCTACTCCAATCAGCTTGGATCATATAGATCAAGCCCAAGGCAGGAGGTGAGAGTCCTGTCTTGTCAGCTTGGATCGGGAATGTCTCAACTTGTTCAGACTCTGAATTGGACTTGATTTGATCGAATTGGATTAAAAAAACGGTAACAGTCGCCAGCAACAACCAGCACGAGGACAACCACCACACCCGAGGAGGAAGGAAGACCAGAGCCAGAGTGCCAGACCAGACCAAACCAAAGGACACAGAGGATGACCAAGACCAGCACACAGATAAAGGCCAATATCTGCCTGGGTACTTGCCAGTCACGCAAAGTCAAGGTCTCGTATTGGACTTGATGTTTAATATTTTCTGTAAGATAACTTATTGTTGGTTGGATGGGTGGATGATTATTGATTGTGGTTTAAATAAATATTGGTTATACCGACAAGACGTCTATTCGCAGTTCTTTGTCCATCACATTAGGGTTAAAAACAGATGTATGGCAGACACAGCACCTCTGTACCAGGAATGGGGTTGAGATTCCAGATCCAACAATTCTCATTCAGCTTTTCAAATGATGGACAGCACAGTTGCTAGCACTTGGAAGGCTGAAGGCCAAATGTTTTGTTTCTAATTTCTTCATTCCAGCAATCTCTTATTTCTTATAATAGTGGCATCCAGTAATCATGGCAGGCACTTTATAAATCCTATGAAATAGTGCAAATAATCCAATTCAATAAAATCAATCCCACACAGAAGCTGTAATGTTGATCCTTAAAAGTGATTACTGAAACCTTATCGAATACAAGTAGGGGAATAATTAGGCACTTTAAGCCTACACTACTGTTCAATAAGATCATAGTTGATCTAATTACAGCCTTAAATTCACTTTCCAGCCAGACACCATAACCTCAAGTCCTTCATAGATCAAGCATCAGTTTGAATCACCCTCGAATATTCTCAATGAATCAATCTCCACTGGGGAAGAGAATTCCAAAGATGAATGACCCAGGGAGAGAAACATTTCTCCTCATCTTCGTCTTAAATGGTTGCCCCATATTGTGAACCGATTCCTCTAGTTCTCAATTCTCCCAACATAGGTCCCTGTGGTATGCCACTGGACACAGGCTTCCAGTCACTAAAGCAGCCTTCTGTCATCACCCTCTTACAACTGAGCCAATTTTGAAACCACTTTATCAAATTACTTTGTATCCCATGTGCATTTGCCTTTTTTTAAGTCTCCCATGTGATACCTTGTCAAAGGCTTTGCTGAAATTCATATAAACTACATTAACTGCACTACCCTCATCTACACAGCTGGTCACCTCCTTAAAAAATTCAATCAAATTATTTAGGTATGACCTCCCTCTGACAAAGCAATTCTGTCTATCCCTGATCAAACTTTGCCTCTCCAAGTTGAGATGGTTCAGAATTTTCTCCAATAGTTTTCCTACCATCTTAAATAGCGGAACAACATCAGCTGTTCTCATGTCTGTGGGCACCTGCCCACGGCCAAAGAGGAATTAAAATTGGATCAGAGCCCCTGCAATATCCTCCCTTGCCTTCCACAATTCATCTGGACCTGGAGATTTGTCCACTTTTAAGCCTGCCAATACCTTGTTGGTCCCTATATTAATTTTCTCTTCCCAGTCTCTTTCCCGGAGTTCCATACCTTAATTCTCTTTCTCTTGGGTGGACAGAGTAAACAGGGAAAAATTGTTCCCATTCGTAAAAGGATTGAGAACAGAGGATATAGCTGTAAAATAATTGGCAAAAAGAGGACATTTTGTTTCACGCAGCGAGTGGTAAACGGCTAGAATAAACTGCCTGAGCACGCACTGGAGGTAGGATCAATCGAGATGTTCAAAAAGGAATTATGAATCATAGAATCCCTACAATGCAGAAGGAAGCTATTTGGCCCATTGAGTTTGCACTAACTCTCTGACAGAGTGTCTAACCCAGGCCCTCTCCCTATAACAGCGAACATTCACCATCACTAATTCATCTAACCTACACGTTTGGACATTAAGGGACAATTTAACATGGCCAATCCACCTAACCTGCAGAGTTTTGGACTTGAGGAAATCTATGCTGACACGGGGAGAACGTGTAAACTCCACACATTGGACTGTTATTTCAAGAGGACAAATGTGCAGAGTTACAGGGAGAAAGCAGGAGAATGGAACTTAATCCATCTCAGATAGCTAGTGCAGGCATGATAGGCCAAGTGGCTTGCTTCTGTACTGTAACAAATCTGTGACTCTCTAATGATACTCTGCTTTTCTATCATTCTCACCATGGTGGGCAACCTTACATTTTCCTACATGTTTATCTGTTTGGCAATTCGTTATCAGTTTGAGGGAATAAAAATGACAAAGATTGAAGTTTTAATAGGATTGTGTAATGAGGTTTGGGAATGAGTAATTAATAAGACAAACGATGGCTATGGGAAAACCAGCTTCCCCTCTGTTACAAAGGTTGGCACCTTGTAAACAGTACAGGCAGCAGAAAATACGAACTTCAAGCACTGTACCAGCTAGCCTTTTCTTTAAATAGGGAAATAGGGAAGTATGAATCAGACAGCAGTCTGTGTAATCCAGACAAGAACAAATGTGATGAACACAAGATGTGTCTGTTTTGGTAAAGCCTATATGTGTTGTTAGATGGAAATTTAAACAATGTCTGTGTACGTGTGAAGCATGGTATAAATATATGCAACCTTCTCAAGAGTCTGCCTCAGAGGATCTTTCTCTGAGGTTCTGCTCTCCCAATGCATTTGCTAATAAATGATTGTTCTGTACCAGGTCTCCTGACATTATTTTGTATAATAATCTACTCCATAACAATGACTCAGCACTGATTTATGTGACAACACTCAGTCTGCCAACCTGAAAATGTCCCATTTATCACAGTTTTCTGTTTCTGGTTACAAAACTAATCCTCCCCCCAATACCAGGAGTTGTTGTGGCACGTATTTTACATAGTAACATTACTGGCACCTTATTGAATGACATTTGGAAAGCTAAATACACTACATCTACTGGTTCCCCTTTATCCACCCTATTCTTTACTTCAAACAATTCTAATACATTTGTCAGACATAGCTTCCCATTTACAAAACCATTTTGACTTTGCATTTTTGTATTATTTTTCAAGATGTCTCACCAATACATCCTTCATAATGAATTCTAGTATTTTCATAATGACTGATGTTAGGCTTTCTGACTCTCTCCTTCCTTGAACATCTGTGGTTTATCATTCCACTGGGACCTTACCAGAACCTGTAGACGTTTTAGAAGATTATAATCAATACATCCACTTATCTCTGTAGCCATTTCCTTAAAACTATAAGGAGGCAGGCAGAGGATACATCAGCCTTTAGTCTCATTAGTTTCCCCAGTATTTTTATTATTCTAAATTCCTCCCTCCTGTTTGCCCCTTACCTTTCGGCTACATCAGCAGGATGCTTTTTATGTTTTCTACAGATACAAATACATATCGCAAACCTTCCTTGTTTCCTGTTATTAATTCCCCAGAATGTGCAAACTCTACACAGTCACTCAAGGCTGGAATCGAACCTGGGTCCCTGGCACCGTGAGGCAGCAGTTTTGGGCCATCTTGCCTTGACCGTGCCCCCCCATTATTCATCTCAGTTTGGATTGAGAGACAATGGGGCAACAGTCTTTCACAGGAACAGGTTTAATTGAAAAAATAATTATGTATGAATAATATGTTTTTCTCAAGGTGCTGACAACCCAATCATTTGAGGTGAGGAAGCAGTACAGTGGAAATTGCAAATCACAAGTTACTAGACAATCTGTGTTAACCTCATTAAAACGGCATTTCACTGTTAACTTCCCACAGATTTCACAGCATTTTTTTTTTGCAGTGTCTGTAAACTCATGTCTGGTAATTTTCATTTCTCAAATTCCTGCCTTTTGCCTAGCAATTGAGTTCCCACTTGGAAGCTTCAAATGTCACTTTCATTTTTACTAAAGTGTTCACAGTGAAGAAGTTGACAGTGATCTGTAGCGATAAGCATTGTGACTGCAAACTTCGTCTCAGCCTCTTCAGTTCTGCAGAATCAACTCCTCCAAGGTTTCACCCGCGTAAGTCAAGTAACAACTGCTGGACCTCCGTAACTCTGAAGGTGAATAATCAACAAATGGAGTCACGGTAGAACCATAAATTTGTAACTTGCGTTTGAAGTGGAATTATGACAGCAATTGGGTGAGGTAATGCAGAGACATACGAGTTCTCATTTAAATCGAGTGTTAAATTTGAAAGGTTGGCAATTAGAAGTCAATCTTTAAACAGTCACAAGGACTGATCAGCTATTAAACCATCAATCTGGAAATCTGTAATGTGTGAGTTCTCCAGCAGTGTACTGCAGGTTAACGACAGCTGTAATTATGGACAATTATAATGTGCTTAATTCCTATGAAAAGAACCCTATTATTTTTTGGATTACTTAAATTTCTATAAATTTCTAAGTAGGAACATCCAGTCACTGATTTTCCTCTTAATTTCTTAATGTTTAAATCTCTTACTCTTCAATAAGGTGCCGGCTTGCCTTTGGTAGCTTGCATTCTTGTGTGAGCCCAGAGGGGGAAGATTTTTGTCTTTCCCGGCAAATTCCTATCCCTCTCCCAGCGAATTCCTGCTTAAGGTTATGAGGAATCGTAATGACTGCTGTAGTTCCTGATGGGATCACTTTGGTTTCTGGTCACATTGCAGTAGTTAATGACTTGCATTCATGTAGTACAACCAGCAGATGTCTCAAATGCACCTTACAGCCAACTAAAGTACTTTTTGAAGCATAGTCAGTGTTGCAATGCAGGAAATTGTATTTGCAGGGCTTGCCAGCAGGATGGTGCAGTCCCTGCAAGTACAATGGACTATCTGGTTTACGGTATTCGACCACTTGTAGATACATAATGGTTTTATCTTTAAAAAAAACCCCAAGGCCCCCCCAAGTACATTATAAAAAGTAACATTTAAAACCAAGCCATTTAAGGAGATATTAGGGTAGATTAACACCTTTAAAAGGAGCAGGAAGGCGAGATAGAGAGGCAGGAAGATTCAGAGGTGGAGTTTCAGGCATCGAGATCTTGATAGCTGAAGGTACAGCCACAGATGGAGGAGAATTTACAATTGGAGATGCTCAGAAGGCCAGAATTACAGGAACACATATCTTGGCAGATTATAGGCTCATAGGAGGTTACAGACATGGGGGCAGGGGGGAACCATTTGATTTGAAAACAAAGATTTAAAACAAAAATCAAGGCTTTGCTTAACCAGGAGCCAATGTTGGTGAACGAGAGCCTGAGTGATAGAGGAAATGGTGCCAGTTGAGGACACAGCAGAGTTTGAGGATTGAAAATGAGAGGTTGACCTGGAATGCATTTGAATAATCAGGTCCCGAGGTAACAAAGTGACTGGGAATTCTGCAGGAATTAAACAGAGTGGTGGAGTTGGATGGGGTGGTGGCCGTGTCAAGTCAGGTTGGGGGTGGTTTGTGGCGGGAGGGGAGGCAGTCAGATGGTGAAGGCTAGTCAGGTCAGGTGCTTAGTGAGTCGAGTCAGGAGATGGTCTGTGGGGCGTCATGTAGCAGGCCCTAGTCAGGGTCTGTGCGAGGGGGTGGGGGTGGGAGAATAGGGTGCCAGCAGCAGGTCAGGAGATAGTTAGAGGGGACGCAGTGGTCAGTGTCAGTCACTGTCGTTGTATAGCTATCCGCGTTTAACCCCCCAGCGTTAGATCAGGATTTTCCCAGTCTAACACCTCCTAGGCAACTATTCTGGAAAGCAAGACCGAACCATCCCAAGTCTCCAATTCTATCTCAAGAGTTAGAGACTTTTTCAGAGAGCCCTGGTGAGCAGGAGAATTACTTATGGATGTTCAAACTTCACCGGCAATTCCCAGAGCTTTTGGAGATGAAATGTAGAAAGCTAGTATTAAAGTGCAGAAGATAATAAGGAAGGCAGATGGAGTCCTGGAGTATAAAAGTGAAGAGCAGTTGCTGCATTGTACGAGGTAATAGCGTGGCCACATTTAGAATACTGCATCCAGCTTTGATCCCCTTATTTAAGGAATACATATCACTGGAGGCAGTACAGAGGAGACTTACTAGGATCATTCCAAGTATGGAGGGACTGGCAAATGAGGAAAGATTAAACAGGTTAGGTCTGTACTCCCTGGACCTCAGAAGAATGAGGGGTGACATCATTGAAACATACAAGATTCTCAGGGGATAGACAGGGTAAATGTTGGGGGGATGTTTCCACTCATGGGAGAATGTAGGATCAGAGGACATAGGGGGTGCTCATTTAAGAAAAAAATTCTCAGTGGTGAATCTTTGGAATTCTTTACCCTAGGAAGCTGTGGAGATCAAATCCTTGAACATTTTCAAGGGTCAATAGGGGAATTAAGGGTTAGAGATAAGGCTGGAAAGCAGACTTTGAGTGTTAGTTCAGCCATAATATTATTAAATGGCAGACCAGACTTGAAGGACTTGATAACCTACTCCAGTTCCCATTTCTCATGGCCTAATGGGTCCCATTGTAGATCTTCTGGGATACATCTGTTCTCCTTCTATCCGGAGTCCTGAAGATCTGTGTCTGAGGAGGAGATACAAAAACTCCTAGAAATACGAGAGAACTAAGGGACTCGTAGGAACGAGAAAGTGAAAGAGAAAAGTATTAGTAAAAAAGTGGCGGTGGAGAAATTAATGGGACTGATAATGATCCAACCAAGGATCAGGCTATTTGGATTTGGTAATGTGTAATGAGGCAGGTTTAAAACAATCTCAGATCCACTAGGAAACAGTGACCATAACAAGGTAGAATTTAACATTCAGTTTGAGAGTGATAAACTTGGGTCAGAAACAACCGTGTTAAACTTAAATAAGGGTAATTATAAAAGGAATATGGACGGAGTTGGTTGGAGTGGAACGGAAGGAGTTTAGCAGAAAAGATGGTTAATGGCAGATGTTTATAAAAATAGTTTGTGTCTCACAAGAAAGTTATGTTCCAGGGGACAAATCAACCATGGAATTTAAGGATAGTATTAAATTAAAAGAAAAAAATAATAATATGGCAAAGGCCCTTAAATCCATTGGACTGGATGGATTGCGTGCCAGAGTATTAAGGAAAATAGCCGCAGAAATAGTGGACGTACTGGTAGTAATCTACTAGAATTTGAGGATTCTTGGAAAAGTCCCCGATGATTCAAAAACTGCCAATGTAACACCCTTGTTCCACAAAAAAAAGGGGGTTAGAACCGGGGAAAGAGACAAAAAAAAACTGTAGGCAAGTCAGGTTAACTTCTGTCCAGTCCATTATAAAGGATGTAATAGCAGAGCATTTGCTGCAGCACAGAAGGAATTGGGGTTCCTTGTACATCACAAAAAGCTAGCATACAAGTTCAGCAGGTAATAGGAAAGGCAAATAGAACGCTGGCCTTTATTTCAAAAGGGATGGAATATAAAAATATAGGGAAGTCTTGTTAAAAAACAAGGCTGGCTAGACTACACCTGGAATACTGTGAGTAGTTTTGGTCTCCTGATCTAAGTTAAGATATACTGCCACTGGAGGCAGTCCAGAGAAGTCCAGGTATGGAGAGATGTCTAAATAAAGAGAGGTTATGTAGGTTGGGCCTGTACTTACTGGAGCCTAGAAGAATGAGAGGTGACCTTATTGAGATATACAGGATTCTCAGGGGGCTTGACAGGGTAGATGCCGAGAGAATATTTCCTCTTGTGGGAGCGTCTGGGACCAGAATGCATAATCTTAGGATAAGAGGTTGCACGTTTAAAACAGGAATGAGGAGGAATTTCTTCTCTCTGAGGGTAGTGAGCTCGCGGAGTTCTTTAATTACAAAGGGCTATAGAGCCTGGGTTGTTAAGTGTGTTCAAGGCTTAGATAGACAGATTTTCAATCAGTGAGGGAAGCAAGGGTTCTGGAGATAAGGCAGGAAAGTGGAGTTAAAGATTATATCAGATCAGCCATGGTCGCACTGAATGGTGCAGCATACTTGATGGGTCGAATGGCCTACTTCTGTTCCTACATCTTGAGGTCTTATGGGGTGGAACTTCAGGAACCAGATCCCATCAGTTCTGGAAGATCCATGTAGTCTTCACATCTCTGCAAAAATCTCAGCCTAAGTTTTCTGATGATGTTGTTAAGGGGCAATGTGTAGATGAGAAATAGGAGGTGTCTTTCGGGTCAAACCAAGTAAACAAACTCAAATTACATTCGGACAAAGGAAAAGGGGGCAGCTCCCCAAAAGGAGGGGGAATGGCCCGAACAGAAACAAAAAGTACAAAGGAAACTTAAGACACGTCAAATCAAAATGTGATTGTCGGGGGTCTATAAGGCACCTCAGCCCCTGTGGTGCTCAACGGGCGCGGAAGGCGTCGACCGTACCCGCAGACACCACATGCTCCCTCTCCAGGGACACCTGGCTGTTTTTTTGCCAAAAAAAATCCAGAGGTTAGCAGCATAGGAGTGCGAAAAGAAGCAGATTACATAGGTAAGACTGGAATTAGCTGAATGGTCACCCAACTACCGAGAGAATAGTGGAGAGGTGTTGGAGGAGGATGGTGTGGTCAACCTTGTCAAAGGTTACAGGGAGGTTAAGGGCAAAGAGGGATAGGTTACTTTCGTCAGTCACACAGGATGTCATTTGAGACTTATTTCTCTGTTGTGGAAAGAGTAGGAAGCTGTTTCAGTCATGGAGTTCCAGGAAAGATGGACCTAAACAGGAGATGCACAACATATTTTAGGACTTTGGGAAGAAAAGGGAGTTTGAAGTTGGGGATTATCTTTGCAGTCCAGGATGTTCCTGGAACAATGCGCAGTTTCAGCAAATGAGAACAGGACCCAACAGTGCTCAATACAATCAGAAAGTGCTGAAAAAAAGAGAGATAAACAGGAGTTAACATTTCAAATCCAACATGAACGTTCTGAAGAACATTCACCCAACCAGCTCAGGTTCAGTCATTCACAGCCAATCATATCCTATCAAGTCCATATCCCTTGGACTGAGAAGAGGGCTGGTGCAGGGGGAGCATTCAGGGTGACAGAGAGAAATATTCTATGATGTCAGAGATGGAGGTGAGGGTGTGGTTGAGCAGATCAGTAACTATAGGAATGTTATGGTGAGCAGTGGCCAGATAGTTGGGAACTGAGAAGTGAATTCCTTGGGGCAACATGGAAGGAATAGAGTTGGGGGACAAGGACGTAGATATAGAATCTTATAATGCAGAAGGAGGCTATTTAGCCCATTGAGTCTGCACCAACTGTAATCTCACCCAGGTCCTATCCCCATAACCCCATTTACCTTAGCTAGTCTCTCTGACACTAAGGGGCAATTTAGCATGGCCAATCCACCTAACACACACATCTTCGGACTGAGGGGGGAAACCCACATAGATAGGGGAGACTGTGGAGACTCCGCACAGAGAGTGACCCACTCTCAAATCAAACTCAGGTCCCTGGCACTAAGGCAGCAGTGCTAACCACTGTGCCACCATGCTGCCCATGGCAGCAGTGATACAAGGAAGCAGTCAGAGATGGCCAGCCATATGTGATTAAAATGATGGATATAATGAGGCTATGCCAGATGGCAGTGTCAAAGAGATAGTTGTGAAGTTCACTTGAGTTTATGTTAATACAAGATTGAAATATGTAATGAGCACAGAAGAGAAAGGGCCTGATGTTTTGAGTTGGAGGTTGAAATGTCACTTTGTACAGGGTTCCAGAGTAGAAAGTAGTGGCAACAGTCAGGGTGATAACATTTATATTACTTGAGTGAATAACAGCAAGCAAGGATTTTAAGTTAAAGGTAAGGGGGCGAAACAAGGTGACGCTCAAAAGGAGAATAAAATCAACAATAATTGTTCCTGGCCATATAACAACGAACTATGGGCTCAGCATGTTTACTGCTCAGCATTACACTAGTTACTGTTCAGGGGTGGGGAGGAGTCCATTTCATAGAATCCCTCCAGTGCAGAAGGAGGCCATTCAGCCCATTGAACCTGCCCCAACAATCCCACCCAGGCCCTATCCCCATAACCTTTACCCTGCTATTCCCCTTGACACTAATGGGCAATTTATTACGGCCAATCAACCTAACCTGCATATCTTTGGAAGGTCCACGGGGTAGAACAATCCCACCAGTCCCATCTTCCTGATCTATCCACATAACCCCGCAGGTTTATTTTCTTCATTTCACTGTCTACCATCCAAAAAAAAATTGTCATTTGCCACGATGTGCTGTTTTCTATCTTAAGCCAATGTTTTATCCAGGCTGACACTGATCCTATTCCATGAACTGTTAAACAGCCTTTTATGTTGCACCTTGTCAAAGGAGTTCTTAAAAATCCATCTAGACAATGTCCCCATTGATGAGGAGAATACAATCTTCTCTAATCAATAAATCCAATTATATCAATCAAGCAGGATCTACTACCCAATAAATATATATCCTAACTAGGTTACAGATTTCAGTGTAAGTTACTAGTTAAATTATACTAAATAATAATTATACTAAATAATAAGTTATACTAAATGGTTAAGTTACTAGTTGGATCACATTAATAGTTAGGGTTAATATAACTGAAGGGATTAACCTGGTTGCTATGGGGATAACAGTAGGTCACTGGTTAAGGATCAGCCAGCAGTGGTTACACTAGTTAGCGGTAGTTAATTCCCGGTCCTGATCATTAGTTACTGACACCCAGGGGCGGTGGGGTGAGTGTCCCACTGCCGCCCCCTCAGCAGCGGCCCCGGGCAGCAGGAAAGAGCGGGGCTGCGGGGCCGGAGCCGGGGCCGGGGCCTCACTCACTCACTCACCAGCAGTTGAGCTTCCTGACGGTGTCCAGGTCGGAGGCTCTGGCCCGGGACAGCACCAGCTTCTTGTTCAGAGCCATACCGGGCAACGGGAGCAGCCACCCGGCCCAGCGTTACCATCGCAACCCCGCACACACTTAAAGGGGCAGGCACTGGACCCAACACTTAAAGGGGCAGGCACTGGACCCAACACTTAAAGGGGCAGGCACTGGACCCAACACTTAAAGGGGCAGGCACTGGACCCAACATTTAAAGGGGCAGGCACTGGACCCAACACTTAAAGGGGCAGGCACTGGACCCAACACTTAAAGGGGCAGGCACTGGACCCAACACTTAAAGGGGCAGGCACTGGACCCAACACTTAAAGGGGCAGGCACTGGACCCAACACTCAAAGGGGCAGGCACTGGATCCAACACTTAAAGGGGCAGGCATTGGACCCAACACTTAAAGGGGCAGGCACTGGAGCCAACACTTAAAGGGGCAGGCACTCGGATCAACACTTAAAGGGGCAGGCACTCGGACCCAACACTTAAAGGGGCAGGCACTCGGACCCAACACTTAAAGGGGCAGGCACTGGACCCAACACTTAAAGGGGCAGGCACTGGACCCAACACTTAAAGGGGCAGGCACTGGACCCAACACTTAAAGGGGCAGGCACTGGACCCAACACTTAAAGGGGCAGGCACTCGGACCCAACACTTAAAGGGGCAGGCACTGGACCCAACACTTAAAGGGGCAGGCACTGGACCCAACACTTAAAGGGGCAGGCACTGGACCCAAAACTTAAAGGGGCAGGCACTCGGACCCAACACTTAAAGGGGCAGGCACTGGACCCAACACTTAAAGGGGCAGGCACTCGGACCCAACACTTAAAGGGGCAGGCACTGGACCCAACACTTAAAGGGGCAGGCACTGGACCCAACACTTAAAGGGGCAGGCACTGGACCCAACACTTAAAGGGGCAGGCACTGGACCCAACACTTAAAGGGGCAGGCACTGCACCCAACACTTAAAGGGGCAGGCACTGGACCCAACACTTAACGGGGCAGGCACTGCACCCAACAATTGAAGGGACAGATATTGGACCAACACTTAAAGGGACAGGCACTGGACCAACACTTAAAGGGACAGGCACTGGACCAACACTTAAAAGGACAGGCACCAGACCAAAATTTAAAAGTGCAGGCACTGAGCGAACACTTAAAGCACAGGCACTGGGCCAGCACTTAAAGGCACAAGGACTGGGCCAACACTTAAACAAATAGAGAATTTGCCAACACTTAAAGGGTCAGGGTCTGTGCTAACACTTAAAGGGGCAGGGACCAAGTCAATATCATTAAAAGATACAGTGCACTGTTAAAGGGGCAGGGACTGTAGAGTAAGTTGGAATCATGAATACAACACAGAAGGTGATCTTTTGGCCCATCCTGCCTGTGCTGATTCTTCTGAAACAGCTTTCCCTGCTTTTCCTGGTGATCACGCATTTTCCCCAATCAAGCATTGACTCAATTCCCTTTTGAATTGGAGCACCTGGAGGAAACCCATGGAGACACGGGGAGAATGTGCTTATAACATTTTTTCAGGCAGTACATTCCAGATCATCACTCACTGCTTTAAAAAAAACTCCTCTTAAAACAAAGGCTACCAGGACTTCAGTTGTCAAGACCAATGCCTCTGGTTTTTTTATCAATAAACTTGAATCTGTGTTGTAAGGTTACTTACCCCACTGGAGCTGGAAATAATTTCTTATTTATTCCATCAACCCACTTCATTTAAATGTCACAACCATATCATCTTTTAAACTTCACTCTGAAAGAAATAAACCCAGCTTCTGCAATCTCTCTGCATTAGTGGGCAGCATGGTGGCACAGTGGTTAGCACTGCTGCCTCTGGGATCAGTGTTGGGACTGCAATTGTTTACGATTTACATAGATAATTTGGAGTTGGGGACCAAGTATAGTGTGTCAAAATTCGCAGGTGACACTAAGATGGGTGGAAGGGCAACGTATGCAGAGGATGCTGAAAGTCTGCGAAGGGATATAGATAATCTAAGTGAGTGGGTGAGGGTCTGGCAGGTAGAGTACAATGTTGGTAAATTGAGATCATCCATTTTCATAGGAATAACAGCAAAATGGATTATTATTTAAATGGTAAGAAATTGCAGCGTGCTTCTGTGCAGAGGGACCTGGGTGTCCTTGTGCAGGAATCTCAAGGAGTTGGTTTGCAAGTGCAGCAGGTAATTAAGAAGACAAGTGGAATTTTATCTTTCGTTGCTAGAGGGATGGAGTTTAAAAACAGTGAGGTTATGTTACAGCTGTATAAGGTGCTGGTGAGGCCACACCTGGAGTACTGTGTACAGTTTTGGTCTCCTTACTTGAGAAAGGATACACTGGCGCTGGAGGGGGCGCAGAGGAGATTTACTAGGTTGATTGCGGAGTTGAGAAGTTTGGCTTGCAAGGAGAGACTGAGTAGACTGGGACCATACTCATTGGAATTCAGAAAAAAGAGGCGAGATCTTATAGAAACATATAAGATTATGAAGGGAGTAGATAAGATAGAAGCAGGGAAGTTGTTTCCACTGGCGGGTGAAACTAGAACTAGGGGCATAGCCTCAAAATAAGGGGAAGAAGATTTAGGACTGAGTTGAGGAGGAACTTCTTCACACAAAGGGTTGTGAATCTGTGGAATTCCCTGCCCAGTGAAGCAGTTGAGGCTGCCTCACTGAATGTTTTTAAAGCAAGGATAGATAGATTTTTGAACAGTAAAGGAATTAAGGGTTATGGTGAGCGGTGGGTAAGTGGATCTGAGTTCACAAAAAGATCAGCCACGATCTCGTTAAATGCCGGAGCAAGCTCGAGGGGCAAGGTGGCCTACTTCTGCTCCTAGTTCTTATGTTCTCACAGTTCCAGGGACCTGGGTTTCATTCCAGCCTTGGATCACTGTGTGGAGTTTGCACATTCTCCCCATGTCTGCATGGGTGTCCTCCAGGTGCTCCAGTTTCTTCCCATGGTCCAAAGAGCTGCAGGTTAGGTGGATTGGCCATGTTAAATTGCCCCTTAGTGTCTCAAGATATGTAGGTTAGATGGATTAGCCACAGTAAACGTGTGGGATAGGGCAGGAGAGAGAGCCTGAGTATGACACTCTGTCAGAGAGCTTGATGGGCCGAATGGCCTCTTGTGCACTGTAGGGATTCTATGATAAATCCCTCAGCCCAGTGCCATTTTAGTAAATCCTCTCTTTGCCCATTTTAGGGCTTTTTCTCCTGGAAGTGTGGTGCCTAGAATTACTCCTCTAACTGAGGCCCAATCAGTGTTTAATAAATAATTTCTGTCGTTTCCTTAATTCTGCACTTATATTTATGCTCCTTCCTATCTCTCCAATTCTTTTCCAGTCCCACCAAGATTTTGGCAATCCTTTAATAATAACTCTTGAGCCTCAAGGCCTCTACTCCTGGAAGTCTCTTCTGAAGGATATCCTCCTGGCTAGTGCCTCATTGTCAATGTATTTTATGATAATATATAATGCTTCAGCACAAATTTGTTGGTGGGAGATCCTGTCTAACTAATTGAATTTTTTGAAAAGGTAACTGAATAATTGGGTAGTGCAGTTGATGTGGTTGACATAGACTTCAGTAAGGTCTTTGACGCATGGAAGGCTGGTCCAAAAGATTAGAACCCATGGGATCCAAGAGAAGTTGGCAAATTGGATCCAAAATTGGCTTGTTAATAAGAGGCAGAGGTTGATGGTGGAGAGCTGCATTTGTGATTGGAAGCCTGTGACCAGCGGTGTACCAGGGGGCTTTGTGCTGGGACTCTTGCTGGTTGTGATAGGTATTAACGACTTGGATGTGAATGTAGAAGGCATAATTAGTAAGATTGCAGATGACACAAAAATTGGTGATGTCACTGATAGTGAGGAGGATAATCTTGGGCTTTAGACCGATATTGGGCCGAACAATGGCAAATGAATTTTCTCCTGACAATTATGAGGTGATGCGTTTTGGGAGGTCTCATAAGGATAAGATATACAAATGAACAGTAGGTCCCTAGGGAGCATGAAGAGCAACAGAGACCTTGGTGTACAAATCCATAAATTCTAGAAGGTGGCAGCACAGGTAGACAGGGTGGTGAAGAAGGCGTATGGAATACTTGTCTTCATTAGCCATATAGAATATAGGAGCAGGGAGATCTTGGTACACATTTATAAGACATTGGTTAGGCCACAGATGGAATATTGTGTAACGTTCTGGTCGTCACACTATTGGAAGCATGTGATAGCACTGGAGAGGGTGCAGAGGAGGTTCATCAGGATGTTGCCTGGGATGAAAAGTTTCAGCTTTAAGGAGAGACTGGATAGTCTGGATTTGTTTTCCCTGGAGTAGAGGAGGCTGAGGGGGGATCTGATAGAGGTGTACAAAATTATGAGAGGCACAGATAGGGTGGATCAGAAGAATCTTTCCCCATGGCAAAGATGTTAAGACCAGAGGGCTTAGGATTAAGGTGAGGAGTATGTGGTTTAGAGGGAATCTGAGGAAAGCTGTTTTCATGGAGAGGGTGCTGGAAGTATGGAATGTGCTGCCCGAGAGGGTGATGGGGGCAGGTACTCTCACAATATTTTAGAAACATCTGGATGAGCCCTTAAATCGCCAAGGCTGAGTAAGATATGGGCCAAATGCAAATAGATGAGATTAGTGTAGATTGGTATTTGATGGTTGGCACAGACATGGAGGACTGGAGGATCTGTTCCTGTGCTGTATTATTCCATGGCGGAATTTTATCATCCCGCCTGCCACGGGAATCGGAGCGGGTGAGAGGCAGGCCATGGAAAGATCCGTTGACCTTGGGGTGACGTTTTCCACAAAATGAACAAGGCCGTAAAATCCCACCCTATGACTCAAACAGAACTTCCAAGGTTATTATCATTGATAGCCTCTGCAGAAAGCACCTACACAGGATTCTGCTCTGCTGCTTTGGGTGCAACCAGATCCCACTTTTCCAATATCCCTTTTAGACGTTAGGACTGAAAATGTGACAGGGCCTGATGTGGTGGAGCTACGGGGATAGGGATGGGTGGGATTGTGGGTAGGTGCAGACTTGATGGGCTGAATGGCCTCCTTCTGCCCTTAACTTTGGTTAATGAGGCTCAAGACTCGGTCTGGAGTCGCCCCATCGATGGGGTTCACTCCCGAACCAACACATTGTCAAATTCTGGTAAGATCGCCCCAGTGTTTCACAGAATCACACATTCCCTGCTGGAGATGGTATTCCAACTTGGCAGAACCCAGAACCTTTGGGCAGTGGGGAATAAATTAATGAGAGAACACCAGGAAACTGTTGATGTGCAGCAGTCTCTGAAAAATAATCTCGTTAAGAGGCATCGATAAAGGTTAATTGATGATACGGTCTGATATATGATATGGTCATATCCCTGAGAGATTAACTCAGGCTTTTAAGTGTGGTAAATGATTGGAGAAAGTCATGAGTGACGCAGTTTCCTGACATTACTGCAGGCCTCCACTGACAAGTGGAAATTTTCAGGCAGAAACAGGAACGTCCCACTTCTCGCTAAACTCCTCTCCAATTATTGCTACCCGTGAGTAAACTCGACATTATCTAAAACATGGTTAAGGTGTGAAAGGGGTCAGTGCTATAGATCAGTTGAATTGCATGCCAAACAGGTTGGCCAGCGATGCCCACAGCTGGTAGATCCACGCCAGTGGCTGGCACTGTCTAATGACAGGCTGCACCGGCTCCATCATCATTAACCACTGTTTTATGTTCCCCTAGTGTCCTGCATGCAAGAGGTTGACCCCAGGGAAAGTGACGGAGATGATGGGTAAGTGTTGGGGACAGTGGAGGGTGAATTGAAATCAGCGTTCCTACTCCATCTGCACCCACTCTCCTCAGCTGAACTGTGCACTCGAAGGCTTAATCCCAACTGATGAAAATCTCCCTTGTTCAGATAATCTCTTTTTTCAGTTGAAGTGTAAACTAGCTGTGAGTAACTGAGGTTGAGCTGTGTAAGGGTGGGGGGGAAACGGCAGGGGGTCAGTCTTCTGGAGCAGGGACAGGGTAAGTGATGTTTTACTTACAGATTGCCCTGCTGCAGCATTCTGACTAATCACGCACTCTGCGGTACAGCACAGTGGAGAGCTGCTTTTTAAAATTTGATTGGATTTATTATTGTCACATGTATCAGTATACAGTGATAAGTGTTGTTTCTTGCATGTTAAACAGACAATTCAACACCATACGTGGAGAAGGAAATGAGAGAGTGCAGAATGTAGTGTTACAGTCATAGCGAGGGTGTAGAGAAAGATCAACTTAACACGAGGTAGGTCCATTCAAAAGTCTGACGGCAGCAGGGAAGAAGCTGTTCTTGAATCGGTTGGTACGTGACCTCAGACGTTTGTATATTTTTCTCAATGGAAGAAGGTGGAAGAGAGAATTTCCAGGGTGTGTGGGTCCTTAATTATGCTGGCTGCTTTTCCAGGGCAGGGGGAGGTGTAGACAAAGTCAATGGATGGGAGGCTGGTTTATGTGATTGTTTGGGCTTCCGGTTTCTTGTGATCTTGGGCAGAGCAGGAGCCCATACCGAGCTGTGATACAACCAGAAAGAATGCTTTCTATGGTGCATCTGTAAAAGTTGGTGAGATTCATAGCTGACATGCCAAATTTCCTTCGTCTTCTGAGAAAGTAGAGGCGTTGGTGGGCTTTCTTAACTATAATGTTGGCACGGTGGGGGGACCAGGACGGGTTGTTGGTGACCTGGACACCTAGAAACATGAAGCTCCCAACTATTTCAATTGGTAAGGCTGCATTTGGAGTACTGCATACAACTCTGGTTGCCCTGAGAGAGAAAGGATGTTATTAAACTGAAAAAGATTTACAAGCAGGCCAAAAGAGGGATTAGTTCAGTTCAGGAAACCATGGACGAGTTGGGCCGAAGGGCCTGTTTCTGTGCTGGATACCTGTATAACTCTATCTGACAAATTCAGTATCCTCCCTGGTACCCTATTTGATTGAATAGTTTCGGTGAGGTACCACAGGACTGCTGGAATTTTAATTATCTGCAATTGAGAGACCAGTGTCAGAATAAAGATGTGTCGAGGAAACGGTTGGGATTATATTCTGACCCACAGTGAAGCTAATGATAGGTTAATGTTAATGTTGTACAGACGCAAGTGGTAGAAGCGTTTCAACAAAGTCTAATTATTGGTTGAGGAAACTGCAGTATTTCTTTTCCCCCCCTCAGTTCTCCTCCCAGATCCAGGTAACCAAGCAACCCAGGCACTCTCCCAGGTGAGAGATTTCCACTAACAGAATATTCGGGACACCAGGCAATCCAACTTAACAACCCCACGCCTCACCACCACCACCCCGCTTCGGAGCGGTGTGTTTTCCCGACTAATTCAAGAACTTTTAGAGATTACTCTTCCCTCAAGATTTATCTGCAGGATGTCGACAAGTCAGGGGAAATGAAGTTGGGCAGTCACAGGAGGTGAAGTGCCAGTCACCAAGGGAGGAGGATTCCTTGGGTAAGTTTGATCGGATATGGAAGGATATTATACCAGCTGGTGTGTTTGTGGAACAGTGAAAGGTAATCTACGGGGCAGAGGCAGTTATTAGCAAGGAAGGACACTTGAACTATTGAACATAGGAACTTGTGCAATATAGGAGCAAGAGGCTCCTTGATTCTGTCCCCCATTCAACTAGATTCTTGTTAAGACCATAAGCTATAGAAGCAGAATTCAGCTGTCTGACCCATCGAGTCTGCTCCACCGTTCCATCGTGGCTGATATGTTTCTCAATTGCATTCTTCCACCTTTACCTGTAACCGTTGACCCCCTTACCAATCAAGAACTCTGAGAGTGAAGGGCAAGGCTGGTAGAAATAGGGAATCCTGGATGGCTCAGGATGTTGAGGTCCTGGTCAAGAGGAAAAGGGAGGTACGTGATATATATAGGCAGATGGGATCAAGCGAATCCCTTGAAGAGTATAGGGGGTGTAGGAGTAGAATTAAGAGAGAAATCAGGGAGGCCAAAAGGGGACGCAAGGTTATTTCTGGCAGATAAGGCAAAGGAAAATCCAAAGAGCTTCTACAAATACATAAAGGCCGAAAGAGAGGCCAGACTAGGGGGAAAATAAGGCCTCTTAAAGATCAACAAGGTGCAGATCCACAAGAGATGGGCAAGTTCCTAAATGAATATTTCTCATCAGTGTTCACTGTTGAGAAAAGCATGGACGTTAGGGAATTTGGGGAAATAAATAGCAATATCTCAAGGAGTGTACATATAACAGAGAGGGAGGTGCTGGAAGTTTTAAAGCGCATCAGGGTAAGATAAATCCCTGGGACCTGATGAAGTGTATCCCAGGACACTGTGGGAGGCTAGGGAGGAAATTGCGGATCCCTTAGCAGAGATACTTGAATCATCGATTGCCACAGGTGCCTGAGATTGCCTGAAGATCGGAGAGTGGCAAATGTTGTTCCTTTGTTTAAAAAGGGCTGCAGGGAAAAGCCTGGGAACTACAGGCCAGTGAGCCTCACATCTGTAGTGGGTAAGTTGATGGAAGGTATTTTGAGAGACAGGCATTTAGTGAGGCAAGGACTGATTAGGGACAGTCAGCATGGTTTTGTGAGTGGAAAATCATATCTCACAGATTTGATTGAATTTTTTGAAGGGGTAACTAAGAAGGTAGATGAGGGCAGTGCAGTTGATGTTGTCTGTATGGACTTTACGAAGGCTTTCGACAAGGTACCGAATGGTAGGTTGTTGCACAAGGTTAAATCTCACGGGATCCAGGGTGAGATAGCTAAATGGATATGAAATTAGCTTGATCCCGGAAGCCAGAGGGTGGTTGTGGAGGGTTGTTACAGTGGTTAGCACTGCTGCCTCACAATGCCAGGGATCCGGGTTTGATTCCGGCCTCGGATCGCTGCCTGTGTGAAGTCTGCAGGTTATCCCTGTGTCTGTTTGGATTTCCTCAGGTGATCCACCTGTATCCCTCCATTGCCTGGCTGTTTATACGTCTCTGGATAGACACATGAACAGATGGGGAATAGAGGGATACAGGTGATTGGTTTATATAGGACTTTGAGTGCTGAAGGGCCTGTCCCTGTGTTGTGCTGTTTTTTTGCTCTTTGTTTCGTCCCATAGTCCAAAAGACGTGCTGGTTTGTAGCATTGTCCATGCTAAATTCTCCCTCAGTGTGCCCGAACAGGCACCGCAGTGTGGAGACTAGTGAATTTTCACAGTAACTTCATTGCAGTGATAATGTAAGCTTATTTGTGACACCAACAAATAAAATAAATAAGCAATACTTCAATTTTAAAATCCTCATCCTGACATTTGTATATAGGGATTAGGAGTGGGAGTAGGCACGTAGGCCTCTCGAGCCTGCTCTGCCATTTGATGAGATCGTGTTGGCCTCAACTATACCTTCCTGTCTACCCCAAAACACCTTTGACTTCCTTTCATTTAAGAATCAATCTATCCCAGCCTTAAAAGTATACAATGACCCTGCCTCACTTACTCTCAGGGGAAGAGAATCCCATGGACCAACGACCCTTGGAGAGAAATAATTCTCCTCATCCCTGTCCAAAATGGACACCCCTTATTTTTAAACTGTCTTCCCTCATTCTAGTCTGTTTCCTACGAGGAGAAACATCCTTTCAGCGTTCTGTGACATCTCCTCAGGATTTGATAGGTTTCAGTAAGACCACCTCTTGTTAGTCTAAACTCCAATGGGTAGACGCCCAACCTGTCGATCCTTTTCGCTTAGGATAACCCCTTCATCCCAGGAAGCAGCCAAATCAATCTTCTCCAACGTGCTTCCAATTCTCCCAATCCCTTTCTTAAACAAAGAGACCAAAACTGTACAGAACTCCAGGTTCACTGCAGTAAATTAGTTCCCTATTTTTATATTTCATTCCACCTGCAATAAACATTGTTCCATTTCCCTTTCTAATCTTAGAATTATAGAATCCCACAGTGCAGAAAGAGGCCATTCAGCTCATCGAGTCTGCACCAATCGCAATCCCACCCAGTCCCTGTTCCCATAACCCCACATATTTACCCTACTAGTCCCCTGACATTAAGGGGCAATTTAACATGGCCAATCTACCTAACCCACACATCTTTTGGAGTGTGGGAGGAAACCAGACGCCCGGAGGAAACTCATGCAGACGCAGGGAGAACGTGCAAACTCCACGCACATAGTGACCCAAGCCAGGAATCGAACCCAGCTCCCTGTGAGGCAGCAGTGCTAATCACTGTTCCACTGTGCTGCCCTAATCAATTGCTGTATCTGCACGCTAACCTTTCCTGATTGATCTACCAGGACACCCAGATCCCTCTGCACTGCAGAGGTCTGCAAAAAAAAGTCTCCATTTAGATCATGCTTTTCCATTCTTTCTGGCAAAATGGATAATTTCACATTTTCTGACAGTGTACTCCATTTGCCATTTTACTTTGCCTACTCACTTAACCTATTTAGATACCTTTGCAGAATCCCCCTGTATCTTGACAACTTACTCTTCGATCTCTTTTGGTATCATCAGCAAATTTAGTTGGTGTACGTTTGGTCTCTCCATCCAATCATTCATGTAGATTGTAAATAGTTGAGGCCCCAGTATTGATACCTGAGACACTTTCCAATTCTCTATTCTCTGCTTGCTAACCAATCCTTTATCCTTGCTGATATGTTTCACCCTACACTCTGCTAGTAGCCTTTGATTTGGCACATTATCAAATGCCTTTTGATAATCCAAGTACACTACATTTATAGGTTCCCCTTTGTTTGTGGCTTCCGCAAAGGACTCTAATAAATGAGTCAAACCTGATTTCCCTTTTCCAAAACCATGTTGACCCTGTCTAATTGCATTGAGATTGTCTTAGTGTCCTGCTCTTTAATGATAAATCTTCCCTATGACAAATATTAGACTAACTGGTCTGTTGCTTCCTGTTTTCTTTCACCCTCTTTTCTTGAATAGAAGAGTGAATTTCATTGAATTTCTTTGCCAAAGCTTTGTCGAATTTCCTCCCTAAACCTCTCCATGGCTCCAGTTCACTTCCCTCCTTTAGGAAGCCTCTTTGCCCAGGTTTTTGGTCACTTGGCCAACTTTTGTGACCTGGTATCCTTTTTTATGATGCTCTTGTAAAGCACCTTGGGTTATTTAATGATGTTAAAGGAGCTATATAAATATAATTTCCAACAACACTGAAGAAATTTGACACCATCCAGGACAAAGTAGCTGCTCCCCCCACCACTGAACACACTGTGGAAGCCCATGTGTACCGTCTACAAGATGCATTGCAGCAATTCACCAAGGCTCCTGAGGCAGCACCTACCAAATCCATGACCACCACCATCTAGAAGAACAAGGGCAGCAGATTCATGGGAACACCACCATCAGAAAGTTCCTCTCCAAGTCACTCACCATCCTGACTTGCCGTTCTTTCATTATCATTGGATCAAAATCCTGGAATGTCCTCCCTAACAGCACTGTGGGCGTACCTACATCACATGGAATGTAACGGGTCACTCTCCACCAATGAACAATAAGCTCTGACCTAGCCAGAAACACCCACATCCCATGAATGAATAAAACTAGTAGTTGTGGAAATGGATTTTGTAGAACTGGAGGACAATGAGATTGAAGGTGATGCGGGGGGGGGAAGATCTCCATGAGAGTTGAAGTTAGCAACAGTTTTGGAATCAAAGGCTTGATATTCACTGGTGTCCAAGGTCCAGGACAGCTGAGTTAGAGAGTTGGCGTTCAGTCTCCACTCAGTAGAGTTCACCAGGCAACAAGACTACCACCTTGTTAGCAGCTTAAATCACAATATCAAGGCTAAGCTTGAGAGAAGGTGTGATGCTAACTGAGAGGACTGAATGTCAGATTGAACCAGGAGAGCAGAGACATTGAAGAATATTTTTTACACAACATTTTATAATGACTTCAAAGTGTCTTCATTCAAGATTAGTGGAAGCAGAGGCGATGAATGATTACCAAAGGAAACTGGATGGATGCTTGAGGGGATTAAACAGGGCTACAGTGGAGGAATAGGCTGACTGGATTGGTTTACAGAGAGCTAGCCTGGACTCAATGGGCCAAATAGCCTCCCTGTTTATCATAGTTTTTGTGTTCAAGTTTATTTATTAATGCCTCAAGCAGGTTTACATTAACACGACAATGAAGTTATTGTGAAAATCTCCTAGTCACCACACTCTGGTGTCTGTTGGGGTACACTGAGGGAGAATTTACCATGGCCAATGCATCTAATCAGCATGTCTTTCCAAGTGTGGGAGGAAACCGGAGCACCCGGAGGAAACACACACAGACACGGGGAGAAAGTGCGGACTCTGCACAGATAGTGACCCAAGCCGGGAATCGAACCTGGGTCCCTGGTGCAGTGAGGCAGCAGTATTAACCACTGCGCTATCCGCATAATGATTCCAAAAGAAGTTCAGCTTGTGTTGAGCTCAAACCTCACTCTTCTGGAATATGATTCTCAAAGATTAGGGTGAATCTTTGGAGCATTTTACAAGGAGCATGTAGGCAACGCACGCAGTGATAACTATGAGTTAATTGTTGGATCATTGTTCTGATTTCTCCAGCTTTAGGATAGTGATGACCTTTGCATTGTTACATAATTTTGAGCATCTGATAGAAGTCTGCGTGTTGGTAAAGACTCTCTCTGGCCTGAGATGAACCTTCAGTCTGTAGCTCCAGAGCCTGCCAGCCAATGGTCTTATTTAATGGCCTTTTCTAATTCCTGTTGACTGTAATCCACATGGACCTTGAAATTGAGGAATTTTAGGGTGACAATGCTTTCAGATCTAATGGGTGGGATTTCACAGTCTAGCTCATTCTGAACCATAAAATCCCATCTGAGGTCAACAAACCTTTCCATTGTCCGCCTTTCGCCCACTCCAATTCCCGTGGCAGGTAGAACTCCAGCACATGTGTCATGTTTTATATTGGGGCAGGCTAGTATCAAATCAATCGAGAAACCTCTAGATTTCTTAGAATCAATGAATCCCCACTGTGCCGAAGGAGGCCATTCAGCTGATTGAGTTTGCACCGAATCAGTATCTTATCCGCCCGATCTCCGTAATCCCTAATCCACCTAATTTGCAGCACTAAGGGGCCAATCCCCCTGACCCGCACATCTTTGGACTGTGAGAGGAAACCGGAGCACCCGGAGGAAATCCACGCAGACACGGGGAGAACGTGCAGAATCCGCACAGACAGTCACCCGAGGCCAGAATCGAACCCGGGTCCTTGGAGCTGTGAGGAAGCAGTGCTAACCACTGTGCCACCCAGAAGTTTCCCTTCAAAAGTTGGTGAAACCTAGGGCCTGCATGTTTATTCCTCATTGCTCTCATTTTGCAGCCTTCAGTGAATCTAAATTGCAGTAGCATGGTTACCTATTTGTCTTTGAATCCTTACACTGCAGAAGGAACTGTTTGGTCCATTGGATCTACACTGACTCTCTGACAGAGTGTCTTACCCCAACCCTCCTCCCATCCCTTCATCCCCACACAACTCCCATAGCTAATCCATCTAACCTACACATCCTGGGACACTAAGGGGCAATTTAGCATGGCCAATCTTCCAAACTTGCACATCTTTGGATTGTGGGAGGAAACCACATCCTTCCTGTAATGAGGCGAACAGAACTGAGCACAGTACTCCAGGTGGGGTCTGACCAGGGTCCTGTATAGCTGCAACATTATCTCTCGATTCTTAAACTCAATTCCTCAATTGATGAAGGCCAGTGCACCACACGCCTTCTTAACCACAGCTTCAATCTGCGCAGCTGCTTTGAGCGTCCTATGAACTCGGACCCCAAGATCATTCTGATCTTCCACACTGCCAGGAGTGCTACCATTAATATTATATTCTGCCATCGCATTTGACCTGCCAAAATGAACCACTTCACACGTATCCGGGTTGAACTCCATCTGCCACTTCTCCACCCAGTCTTGCATCCTATCAATGTTTAGCTCTTGTAACTCAGGCTGTTTTGGTAACTGATGTAACTCCTTCCTCTTCCGCAGGTTACAATGTGCGAGGAGACAACAAAGGCAAGAGAAATGTGCTCTCCTGAGGAGGAAAACGCCAACAGGATCAGCTGTCTTCAAGCGGAGATTCACGATCAGTGTAAATCCCTGCGTACAGACGATATGTTAAACACTGTGAAAAGAAACCCCAGTTTTATCAGGACCGGCCAAAGTTCAGCCAAAGTGACCTTCGAAGAACAGGTAGAGTCTACAGCAGGTTGGGCAGACCGTACTCTGCTCTGGAGGGTTTGTGTGATTAACTAAGAGAGCTCTATAATGCCCATCAAATTCTCCCAGGGCAGGTGGGGCAATGGGAGCAAAATTCCTTCCGTGCTGCTTTATCAAGTGCACACGTACACGTCAAGGGGAGGCGATGGCCGAGTGCTATTGTCACTAGCCTATTAATCCAGAAACTCAGCTAACACTCTGGAGATCTGGGGGTGCAGGTTCGCAGATCCTTAAAGGTGGCAGCACAGGTGGAGAAGGCGGTGGTAAAGGCATATGGCATGCTTGCCTTTATAGGACGGGGCATAGAGTATAAAAGTTGGCGTATGATGTTGCGGCTATATAGAACATTGGTTAGGCCACATTTGGAATACTGCATGCAGTTCTGGTCACCACACTACCAGAAGGACGTGGAGGCTTTGGAGACAGAAAAGGTTTACCAGGATGTTGCCTGGTATGGAGGGTCTTAGCTACGAGGAGAGATTGGATAAACTGGGATTGTTCTCCCTGGAAAGACGGAGGATGACCTAATGAAGGGCATAGATAAGGTGAACAGTGGGAAGCTTTTTCCCAGGTCAGAGGTGACGAACACAAGGGGTCACAGGTTCAAGGTGAGGGGGGCAAGGTTCAACATAGGTGTCAGAGGGATGTATTTTACACAAAGGGTGATGGGGGCCTGGAATGCACTGCCAAGCAAGGTGGTAGAGGCGGACACGCTGGGATCATTTAAGACTTATCTAGATAGCCACATGACCAGACTGGGAATAGAGGGATACAAACAAATGGTCTAGTTGGGCGCATAAGCAGCACAGGCTTGGAGGGCCGAAGGGCCTGTTTCCTGTGCTGTATTGTTTGTATAACATACACTCCCCTCTAGGCCGTAGATTTCCCTCCACACCGTACATTTCCTTCTACACTGTACATTTCCCTTCAGACCACACATTTCCCTCTAAATATACCATGCATTTAGCTCTGTACCATACATTTCCCACTACACCATACATTTCACTCTACACCATACATTCCCTCTACAATGTACATTTCCCCCTATATGGTATATTTCCCTCCACACTGTACATTTCTCTCTACACTGTACACTCTGCCTATATAGTACATTGTTCTCTCTATCATACATTTCCCTCCACATCGTACATTTTCTGTTAGACCGTACAGTTCTCTCTATACATTTCACTCTACATCGTACATTCTCTCTATACTGTACATTCCCATCCACAACTTACATTTCCCTGCATGTTATACATTTCCCTCTACACCGAGTATTTCCCTCTATACTGTATATTTCTCTCTAAACCATACTCTTCTCACTACATCTTACATTTCTCGCTATACAGTACATTTCATTCCATACTATATGTTTCTCTCTAAACTGTAAATTTCTCGCTGCACCTTGCATTTCCTTCAAAACCGTACATTTTTCTATATACCGTACATTTCCATCTACACTGTACAGTTCCCTCTACACTCTACATTTCCCTCTATGCTGTACATTTCCTTTTATACTGTACATTTCCATCTACACTGTACAATTCTCTCTACACCATACATTCCCTCTATACTGTACATTCCCATCCACAATTTGCATTTCCCTGCATGTTGTACATTTCCCTCTACACCGTACATTTCTTTCTATATTATACATTCCCCTTTACACAGTAAATTGCCTCTACACTGTACATTTCTGTCTATACAGTAAAAAGTCTGACAACACCAGGTTTTAGTCCAACCTATTTATTTGATAATAGACTCACAAGCTTTCGGGGTTAGCCCCTTCGTCAGGTGAATGGAGAGTTCTGGCCTCAGACAGAGCATATAAAGCACAGACAGTTTAGAGATTACTGATTAGAATGCGAATCCTTACACCTAACCTGCTGTTCAAGACCTGAAGTGGCTGATAATGTGAGTGGAAGGAGCACTGATCACAGTTTAAAGAGATGTGTATTGTCTCCAGACAGTACAGTAAGTGAGGTTTTGCAAACCCAGGCAAGTCACGGGGGTTACAGATAGTGCGACATGAACCCAAGATCCCTGTTGAGACCGTCCTCATGTGTGCGGAACTTGGCTATCAGTCTCTGCTCAGCGACTCTGCGCTGTCGTGTGTCGTGAAGGCTGCCTTGGAGAATGCTTACCCGAAGGTCAGAGGCTGAATGCCCGTGACCACTGAAGTGTTCGCCAACAGGAAGGGAACAGTCTTGCCTGGTGACTGTCGAGCGATGTTCATTCATCCGTTGTCGTAGCGTCTGCATGGTCTCCCCAATGTACCATGCTTCGGGACATCCTTTCTTGCAGTGTATCAGGTAGACAATGTTGGCCGAGTTGCAAGAGTATTTACCATGTACCTGGTGGATGGTATTCTCACGTGTGATGATGGTATCCATGTCGATGATCCGGCATGTCTTGCAGAGGTTGCTGTGACAGGGTTGTGTGGTATTGTGGTCACTGTTCTCCTGAAGGCTGGGTAGTTTGCTGTGAACAATGGTCTGTTTGAGGTTGTGTGGTTGTCTGAAAGCAAGAAGTGGGGGTGTGGGGATGGCCCTGGCGAGATGTTCGTCTTCATCAATGATATGTTGAAGACGCCGGAGAAGATGTCGTAGCTTCTCCGCTCCGGGGAAGTACTGGACGACGAAGGGTAGTCTGTCCACTGTGTCCTGTGTTTGCCTTCTGAGGAGATCGGTGTGGTTTTTCGCTGTGGCGCATCGGAACTGCCGATCTATGAGTCGAGCACCATATCCTGTTCTTATGAGGGCAACATCTTCGACATCTTCTCCGGAGTCTTCAACATATCATTGATGAAGACGAACATCTCGCCAGGGCTATCCCCACACCCCCACTTCTTGCTTTCAGACAACCACACAACCTCAAACAGACCATTGTTCGCAGCAAACTACCCAGCCTTCAGGAGAACAGTGACCACAATACCACACAACCTTGCCACAGCAACCTCTGCAAGACATGCCGGATCATCGACATGGATACCATCATCACACGTGAGAATACCATCCACCAGGTACATGGTAAATACTCTTGCAACTCGGCCAACATTGTCTACCTGATACGTTGCAAGAAAGGATGTCCCGAAGCATGGTACATTGGGGAGACCATGCAGATGCTACGACAACGGATGAATGAACATCGCTCGACAGTCACCAGGCAAGACTGTTCCCTTCCTGTTGGCGAACACTTCAGTGGTCACGGGCATTCAGCCTCTGACCTTTGGGTAAGCATTCTCCAAGGCGGCCTTCACAACACACGACAGCGCAGAGTCGCTGAACAGAGACTGATAGCCAAGTTCCGCACACATGAGGACGGTCTCAACAGGGATCTTGGGTTCATGTCGCACTATCTGTAACCCCCGTGACTTGCCTGGGTTTGCAAAACCTCACTTACTGTACTGTCTGGAGACAATACACATCTCTTTAAACTGTGATCAGTGCTCCTTCCACTCACATTATCAGCCACTTCAGGTCTTGAACAGCAGGTTAGGTGTAAGGATTCGCATTCTAATCAGTAATCTCTAAACTGTCTGTGCTTTATATGCTCTGTCTGAGGCCAGAACTCTCCATTCACCTGACGAAGGGGCTAACCCGAAAGCTTGCGAGTATATTATCAAATAAATAGGTTGGACTAAAACCTGGTGTTGTCAGACTTTTTACTGTGTTTACGCCAGTCCAACGCCAGCATACCCACATCATTTCTGTCTATACCATACATTTCCCTCTACGCTGTATATTTCCACACACTGTACATTTCCCTCTATATCATAGATTTCTCCCTACACTGCACATTTCCCACAAACTCTATATTCCTCTCCACACCTTACATTTCTCAGTATACTGTACAGTTCAGCATAAGCCCTACATTTCCCTCCATACCATACATTTCTCTATACACCATACATTTCTCTCCATACCATACATTTCTCTCTGTACCAGACATTCCCTTCTATACCGTACATTTCTCTTTACACTGTACATTTCGCTCTATACCGTACATTCTCTTCCATACCATACTTTTCTCTCTACACCTTACATTTCCCTTTACACCTTATATTTTCCTTTACATTGTACATTTCCCTCTACGCCATACATTTCTCCCTATACCGTACATTTCCTTCTCCACTGTACATTTCCCCCTGTACTCTTTCACAAACACAGCCTAGCCTGCCTTATCGCAAGCTTGACAAAGAATGGACATCCCATTAACGTTTCCATGAACCAATCCTATTGCAGTTATTACAGCGAATAGGTGCGCCGTTAAGTACCCATAAATGACACCATTCTGGCAACAGTGGTATAGTTTGTGAATGGGCCACTTCTGAGGGTATCCTGAGTTAGACATCAAACACGACAAAAGATAAAGCAGAAAGTCACAGGGAAGCAATGTCAGAACGCTCACCTTTGGAATGGCCAAAGATGAGAAATGAAAAAAAAATTAAGTGCAACTCAAAATTAGCCATGTAAACAAAGCTGGAAGGCCACACCACACCAGTTCTGACATGTTGGCTGGAATTCTCCGACCTTGCCCGTGGCTGGGATTCCCCAGTCCCACTGGTAGTGGTGGAGGGAACAAAACTGGAGAATCCCAGCCGCAGAAGTGAATGGTTAGCACTGCTGCCTCACAGCGGCAGGGACCCGGGTTTAATTCTGAGCCTTGGGTCACTGTCTGTGTGGAGTTTGCACATTCTCCCCGCGTGGGTTTCCTCCGGGTGCTCTGGTTTCCTCCCATAGACCGAAAGATGCGTGCGTTAGATGGATTGGCCATGCTAAATCGGCCCTTAGTCTCAGGGGGATTAGCAGGGAAAATACGTAGGGTTACGGGGTCATGGCCTGGGTGGGATTGTTATCGGTGCGTGCTTGATGGGCTGTATGGCCTCCTGCACTGTGGAGATTCTATGTTTCTATGAGTGTTGGACAACCACTTGTGATTTTTGAGGTGAAGAATGATGATATCTCGGACAAGTCACGTTACCTGTAACAAAGTATTGATGAAATCTGAGACCGAAAGAACTCTGCTGACCAAGATTAGGAAGAATCGAATGGAAATGTTTGTGCAGGCAATAAGAAGTCATGGTTTTGAAATTCTGATGCTGATGGGGAGGATTGATGGTGACTGAAAAAGATAAAGAAGAATCTTTCTAAAGAGAGTCAGAACTTTATGAATCACCAGTGAAGATGATCCATGTTTCTGGAGAAAGAGTAACGTGAAGATCCATGGTCACCAAATTCCTCTCAGGATATGATACCTAACGAGAAGGAGAATGGAATGTTGGTCTTTATCTCAAGAGGGCTAAAATATTCAGGGGTTAAAATCCTATTCCAGTTGTGCGGAGCCCTGGTTAGACCTCAATTAAAGGACCACTTTCAATATTACGTACTGCATCCCATAAAGTTGCAGTAGGGAAGGAGCAACAGATACTGTGAACTCCAGAGGTGAGGGGAGAGTGACTGACTTGACATCACAGCAAGGCGGAAGCGATGGCTCAGTGGTATTATCGCTAGACTATTAATCCAGAAACGAATGTCCTGGGGACCCAGATTCGAATCCTGCCACGGCAGATGGGTGGAATTTGAATTCAATAAAAAATATCTGGAATTAAGAATCTACTGATGACCATGAAACCATTGTTGATTGTTGGAAAAAACCCATCTGGTTCACTAATGCCCTTTAGGGAAGGAAATCTATCGTCCTTACCCTGTCTGGCCTACATGTGTCTCCAGAGCCAGAGCAATGTGGTTGACTCTCAACTGCCCTCTGAAATGGCCTAACAAGCCACTCAGTTCAAGGGCAATTAGGGATGGGCCAGCCAGTGGTGCCCATATCCCACAAATGAATAAACCAAATTGACCCAGTGTGGCACCGAGGAACCTGCACAAAACTGGAGTCAATGGGAGTGGGGGGAGAATTTTCCATTGGTCGGAGTCATTCCTGGCACAAAGGAAAGTGATTGGAAGTCAATCATCTCAGTTCCAGGCCATCTCTCAGGGTAGTCTCCGAAACGTTCTGCTGCTTCATCAATGACCTCTTTTCCATCATGAGGTCAGAAATGGGGATGTTCACTGAATAACTGCACAATGTTCAAACATCACTTGTGACTCCTCTGTCCACCATCTACAACGCACAAGTCAGGAATTTGATGGAATTCTCTCCATTTGCTTGGATTCGCAGCTCCAACAAAAAACTCAAGAAACACAAAACCATTCAGGACAAAACAGCCTGTTTAATTGGCACCCAATTCTCAAACATTCACTCTCTCTGCCAATAACACAGCAGTGTGTACCATCTACAGGAAGCACTTCAGGAACTCACCAAGACTCCCTAGACAGCACCTTCCAAACCAGGACTGACACCACCCAGAATGATAAGAACAGCAGATAAATGGGAAACTACCAGCTGGAGAGTTCTGATCACCGGCTCTGATCAGAACCCCCCATTCACCTGACCAAGGGGAAAAACCCCAAAAGCTAGTGGTGTTTGCTACCAAATAAAGCTGCTGGATTTTAACCTAGTGTTGTGAGATCATCATGCCACGGGTGATTTTCAGGTCTGCCAGGGTTAGAAGGGGCAGTCCAGCCACAACACTCCCATCCCCAGGGGAGGGTTATGTTGGCTAACCCTTGACCAAAGCTCACCCAAACCTCAGGACCTTTGAGGGACCATTCCTCTGTAGCCTGGCAATGCTGGAGAGGCAATTAGCCACTGGATCTACCTCATTGACCCTTATTAGGGCCCACTGGACCTACCTCACTGACCTCTCTTAGCCAAAGCACCAGGCCAAGTTGTCAGTGCTAGGGTGCCAGGGGCCGTTCACTGTTGGCACTGCCAAGGTGTGTGGACTGAAGGGGGCTGAGGGGGGGATCTGAGGGGGAAGGAGGGCTGGGTTGGGGGACCCGGGGTGGGGGGGGAGGTGGTGGGGATTGGGTCATTCTCATATCAGCATGGTATTGGGGTTTACCTGTTATTTGTGGGTGGGTGGGGGGAGGATGCCACTCTTGGTGAGGGGTTGGTGGTTCCCCCTCATACCGGTCAGTAGGATCGGTACTATTTAATTTCTCTGGGAGAGGGGATCTGTCTCTTTTAATGGAGCCCGCTTTTGGAACAGAGGGGCCAGCTGGTCAGTTGCTCAAAATGAGCTTATTCCCTACCTCTTTCAGGTTGGTAAATCCCACCTGGTAGGTGCTACTAATGCCAAGGGAAAACACCCCCCTTTTCCTGCACTTAGTCCCAATTCAGGACGACCGCTTGTGTTCATTTTTGATTTTTGACAGCTGAATTGTGGGGTTTATTATTGGGATGTGAGTTTCGCTGGCTAGACCAGCATTCATTGTCCATCCCTAATAACCTTCAGAAGGTGGTGGCGAGCTGCCTTCTTGAACCACTGCAGTTCATGTGGTATAGGTACATCCACAGTGCTGTTAGGGAGGTGCTGGGTTTGGTACTGGGTTTGGAAGTTGCTGTATAAGGAGTCTTGGTGGGTTGGTATAGAAGGTACACATCTAGCACTGAGCAATGGTAGTGGAGGAAATGAATGTTTGTAGATGTGTTGGCACTCAAGCGGGCTGCTTTGTCCTGGATGGTATCAATCTTTCTTGAGTGTTGTTGGAGCTGCACCGATCCAGACAATTGGAGAATATTCCATTACACTCCTGGCCTGTGCCTTATGGATGGTGAACGGGCTTTGGGAAGTCAGGAAGTGAGTTACTCACCACAGGATTTCTAGTCTTTGACTTGCCCTTGTAGCCAGAGTATTTATATGGCTAATCCAGGTCAGTTTCTGGTCAATGATGACCTCCCCAAGGATGTGGAGAATTTACGGATGGTAATATCACTGAATGTCAAGTGGCAATGGTTAGATTCTCTCTTGTTGGAGATGGTCGTTGGCTGGCACTTGTGTGGCATGAGTGTTACTTGTCAGCCCAAGCCTGGATATTGCCCAGATCTTGTTGCATTAAGACATGGACTGCTTCAATATCTGAGGGGTTGTGAATGGGTCTGACAATTATGCAATTACTGACGAACATCTTCATTCCTGACCTTCTGAAGTCACTAACGATACAGTTGAAAATAGTTGAGCCTCGGACACCAGCCTGAGTAATTCCTGGGACTGAGATGATTGCTGTGTGATGATTTGTTAAATTATGGGTATCACGGTGGCACAGTGGTTGGTGCTGCTGTCTCACAGCAGGGAACTGGGTTCAGTTCCAGCCTCAGGTGACTGTCTGTGTAAGGTTTGCATATGCTTCCCGTATTTGCGTGTATTTCCTCTGGGTGCTCCGGTTTCCTCCCACAATCCAAAGATTTTAGGTTGATTGACCACGGTAAATTATCCTTGGTGTCAGGGAGTTCAGCAGAGTAAATATGTGGGATGCCGGGGTAGAGGGATTGTTGTTGGCGTAGGCTCGATGGGCCGAATGGCTTCTTTCTGCAATGTAGGAAATCCATGATTCTAGCTTCAAAACCACAACCATCTCTCCCTGTGCCAGGTCTGACTTTAACGTGGAGAGTTTTTATCCCGATTCCCATTGAGGGTGTAAAGCAATATCTACAAAGGGGTGTCCATTTAAAAGATGTGATGGAACAGAATCAAGGTGCTAAGTGATCTTCTCCCCGTTCTGTGAAGAGAATCTTTAAGTTGATCTCTTTACTTGTTTCAGAATCTTTTCCGAAAATGGGTTCAGGAGAATCTGAAGAAGAAGGAATGTGTCCGTTTTTCACTGGGTCAGAATGGGTAAGAAGACTGAGCTTCCTCATTCCCGATATAACTCATTCCCAATGCTTCCCCTCTCTGCCCAGTGGAGAATGGAGGGGGTCACATCAAAATCCAAGCCTAAGCTGAATTGCCTTTACGTTAGTTTTTAGAAACTGGTCAGTGGATCTCCGATCTCAGCATCTGTATTCCCCTTGATATTCAGTCAGAAACATGGAGAAAAATAGGAACAGACCACTCGGCCCATCAAACTTTCCCTACCATTCAACACGAGCATGGCTAATCCTCAACCTTACAATCATACTCCAGCATTCCTCCCCCCATTCCCCTTGGCACAATAATATTCCCGATGGTGGGACAGCACACAACTCGGTTTGAGGATAGGGGGTTTTAGGAGTGAGGTGAAGAAAAATCTCTTCACCCAGAGGGTGGCGAAAGTGTGGAATTCACCCCCATAGAAAGTAGTCGAGGCCAAAATGTTGTCAGATTTCAAGAAGAAATTAGATATAACTCCTGGGGCTAATGGGATACGGGGAAGGGGGATCAGGATATTGAATTTGAAGATCAGCCATGATCAAAACCTGTGAAGAGAATTTTTAAATTGGTCTTTTTATTTATATTAATGGCTCGAAGGGTTAAATGACCTACTACTGCTTCTATTTTCTCTGTTTCGAGTCCAGAAATCTATTTTCTTCTTAAATATATTGAGTGACTTGGCCTCCTTCTGTGGTAGAGAATTCCGTAGGTTCACCACCCTCTGAGTGAAGAAGTTTCTCCTCATCTCAGTCTTAAATCTGTACCTTGGGACCGAGACTCTTTGTTTTAGACATACCGCCATGTAGCCAGAGGCAGCAAGGTCCCTGCGCCTAGTCTGTCCTGTCCTATCAGAGTTTAAATGTTTCCCTCTCATTCTTCCAAACTCAACTGACTACAGCTTTTTGTCTCCTTTCTTTCTCCATCACCGCTGCCTTTGTCCCTGCATAAATAACTCTCATATCGTTCTATCTCTCCTGTCTTCCCCCCTATCACAGTCCTGCCCTATTCATAACCTGCTTAAAACTCATCTCATTTCCACCCTGGCCCACTTCTGTTGGAAGGCCATTGACCCGAAACATTGTCCGGAATTTTCCTGTTCCACGGGAACCAAAGCGGACCCGGTGTGGACAATGGAAAGGTCCGTTGATGTTGGGCGGGATTTTCTGGTTTTGGGGTGAGAGAGGCTGGAAATTCTCACCCGTTCTGCCTCTGTCTTTCTGTAGATGCTGCCTACCTGATCAGCTGTTCCAATTCTCTCTGTTTCTTCTCCTGATTTCCAACACTGGCAGTTTTCTGCTTTTCAATTAGTGTTGGCAGTGAATGTTCTTTGACATAGTCTAGCAAGGCATTTTATAAAAATATTAACTTCATAAAGAAAGCCCATTGGTCCCTACTCAGAGAAACTAGGAATTAACAATGAATTTGACACTGTCGAGATCAGCCAGCTCCTGAGACACCAGCCTGATGTTCTTGGGGAGGAGGGGAGACAGCTGGGGCAGACGGGGAGACAGCTGGGGCAGACGGGGAGAGCTGGGGCAGACAGGGAGTGCTGGGGCAGAAGGGGAGAGCTGGGGCAGACGGGGGGAGCTGGAGCAGACAGGGAGAGCTGGGGCAGACAGGGGGAGCTGGGGCAGACGGGGGGAGCTGGGGCAGACGGGGGGAGCTGGGGCAGACGGGGGGAGCTGGGGCAGATGGGGGGAGCTGGGGCAGACGAGGGGGGAACTGGAGGCAATGGGGGAGGAGCTAGAGGTGATGGGGAGGAGCTGGAAGAGACAGGGAAACTAGATAAGATGGGGAGAACTGATGGGGGAGCTGGGGCAGACGGGGGAGTTGGAGCAGACGGGGGGAGCTGGGGCAGACGGGGGGAGCTGGGGCAGACGGGGGAGCTGGGGCAGACGGGGGGAGCTGGAGCAGACGGGGGAGCTGGGGCAGACGGGGGAGCTGGGGCAGACGGGGGAGCTGGGGCAGACGGGGAGAGCTGGAGCAGACGGGGGGAGCTGGGGCAGACGGGGAGAGCTGGAGCAGACGGGGGAGCTGGGGCAGACGGGGGAGCTGGGGCAGACGGGGAGAGCTGGAGCAGATGGGGGGAGCTGGGGCAGACGGGGAGAGCTGGAGCAGACGGGGGAGCTGGGGCAGACGGGGGAGCTGGGGCAGACAGGAGGAGCTGGGGTAGACGGGGAGAGTGTTAGCTTTTATTGGTAGAGGGAATTGGTAGAGGGATTGAATTTCGGAGCCGTGAGGTCATGTTACAACTGTACAAAACTCTGGTGCAGCCGCACTTGGAGTATTGCGTACAGTTCTGGTCACCGCATTATAAGAAAGATGTGGAGGCATTGGAGATGGTGCAGAGGAGGTTTACCAGGATGTTGCCTGGTATGGTGGGAAGGTCTTATGAGGAAAGGCTGAGGGACTTGAGGTTATTTTCATTAGAGAGAAGAAGGTTACGAGGTGACCTAATTGAGGCATACAAGATGATCAGAGGGTTAGATAGGGTCGACAGTGAGAGCCTTTTTCCTCGGATGGTGATGGCTAACACGAGGGGACTTAGCTTTAAATTAAGGGGTGGTAATTATAGGACGGATGTCAGAGGTAGGTTCTTTACTCAGAGGGTAGTAAGGGCGTGGAATGCCCTGCCTGCAGCAGTTGTGGACTCGCCAACTTTAAGGGTGTTTGAATGGTCAGTGGATAGGCATATGGATAACATTGGAATAGTTTAGGTTAGAGGGTCATTAGATTGGTTCCACTGGTCGGCGCAACATCAAGGGCCGAATGGCCTGTACTGCGCTGGAATGTTCTATGTTCTGTGGAACCGATGGGGAGAGCTGGAACTGATGGGGGGGAACTGGAACTGACGGAGGGGGGAGGCTGGAGCAGATGGGGAGAGCTGGAACTGACGGGGAGGAATTGGAGGGACCAGATATTGGGGATTGCGACAGGAAGCAGCAGGATTAATGGATATGATTGGAGAACGGGGATGGGGAACGCAGGGCTAGGCTATGGTGTTGCATCATTACATTGCTCCAATCTATCATACAGTTTGATCAGGGTAATAACAAGCTCACCTTATGTTTCTCTTCCCAGGTCGTGTGAATGCGGATACTCGAAAGAAAGTCACCCCAACCTGGATGTCTCACAAGGGGAGAGATGGAAATCCTCACAACAATTCCGGCAAGTTCCAACTGACGCATTTGGAGACATAGCGTTTGAAGGATCGGGACAGAAGATCGGGAAGGTTTGTGTATCTATCCAGACCTGCTCAAACTTTGGCAGGTCAGCAGATGGGTTTCCTCCCTCAGTCATGTTGTGTCAATTTAAACAGGAAGAAATTGTAACATGCCGGAAAACTCCGGAAGCTGCCAGGGCGTCAGGAATCTAGTTTCTGACTTCAGCGTTTAATCCGAGCAGTAATCTTAGTGAACCTGCTGTGGGGCAGGCGGTTTCCGGGTTTAAGTATACAGAATGGAAATTAAGTGCAGTTCTGACCCTGACCACGAGGACACCCTTCCCAGAATGCTTCACGGTGACCCTGACCGCGAGGACACCCTTCCCAGAATGCTTCACGGTGACCCTGACCACGAGGACACCCTTCCCAGAATGCTTCACGGTGACCCTGACCGTGAGGACACCCTTCCCAGAATGCTTCACGGTGACCCTGACCGTGAGGACACTCTTCCCAGAATGCTTCACGGTGACCCTGACCGCGAGGACACTTCCCAGAATGCTTCACGGTGACCCTGACCGTGAGGACACCCTTCCCAGAATGCTTCACGGTGACCCTGACCACGAGGACACTCTTCCCAGAATGCTTCACGGTGACCCTGACCGTGAGGACACCCTTCCCAGAATGCTTCACGGTGACCCTGACCGTGAGGACGCCCTTCCCAGAATGCTTCACGGTGACCCTGACCACGAGGACACTCTTCCCAGAATGCTTCACGGTGACCCTGACCATGAGGACACTCTTCCCAGAATGCTTCACGGTGACCTTGACCGCGAGGACACTCTTCCCAGAATGCTTCACGGTGACCCTGACCGTGAGGACACCCTTCCCAGAATGCTTCACGGTGACCCTGACCGCGAGGACACTCTTCCCAGAATGCTTCACGGTGACCCTGACCATGAGGACACCCTTCCCAGAATGCTTCATAGTGACCCTGACCGCGAGGACACTGTTCCCAGAATGCTTCATGGTGACCCTGACCGTGAGGACACCCTTCCCAGAATGCTTTACGGTGACCCTGACCGTGAGGACACACTTCCTGAACTCCTCTCTATGCTTCCAAGGATACAATGTTTAATTTAGCTACTCTCCTCCTTTGTAACATGAGCAATCAGAGTTGCCGACCCGTATAACTAATGACTTTCATTCTCTGTTGTTATTTCTAGTATGTCCGAGTCTCCAATGACACTGCTCCAATGACATTGTACCAACTCATGACCAAGTATTGGGGGTTAAAGTCTCCACATCTTCTTATTTCTGTAACTGGAGGGGCAAAGAACTTCCATCTGAAACCAAGCCTGAGGTTTATGTTCCGCAGAGGCTTAATCAAAGTGGCTCAGTCAACAGGTATGGCAGCACACGCAGGGTGAAAAGTTCCATTGAGTTACTGAGAATTTGCCGTTATTGCCGTTATCCAGGTGACCTTCCACACACCTGACAAAGGAATACTGTTTCTGAAAACTTGTGGGTTTACTATCAAATAAACCTGTTGGACTCTAACCTGGTGTTGTGAGACTTCTTACTGTGTTTACCCCAGTCCAACGCCAACATCTCCTCATCATGGCACCTCATCTGAGTCCAGAGAAGATTGAAAGATTATGGCCAATATCCCTCCTATTTCCATTCTCACTTCCTTTAATATCTCACCCGATCCCGGTACCTCGTTCAGTACTGACTGTTTATTCAACTCTTCCTCTTTATCTTTTCCTCATCTGTGACCATGTCCTGGGTATCATTTAGTTCCTTGGTAAATGTAGATGGAAAGTATTCATTTAATGCCTCAACCCTGCTCTCAGCTTCCATGTATAAATTCACCATTAGCTCCCAAATCGACCCTGCATCCAGCAGTTATTTCTCCAGTAATATCGAGAGTAAGTTCAGTATTTGGACTTACAGCATCAACTGTCATCATTCACCACGTCCGAATCTTCGGAATGGTCAACGGCAAACACTATACCTGTGCACTCTGGGAAGGGAAAATCAGCACAAATGATTTGATTCATTATTGTCACGTCTATTGTCACACAGTGAAAAGTATTATTTCTTGCGCATTGTACAGACAAAACATACCGTTCATAGAGAAGGAAATGAGACAGTGTAGAAAATAGTGTTACAGTCATAGTGTAGAGAAAGATCAACTTCAGAAGTCTGATGGCAGCAGGGAAGAAGCTGTTTTTGACTCGATTGGGAAGTGATCTCAGAGTTTTGTATCTTTATCCTGATGGAAGAAGGTTGAATAGGGTGTATCCAGAGTGGGTGGTGTCCTTAATTTTGCTGACTATTTTTCCAAGGCAGCGGGAAGTGTATACAGAGCCAATGGATGGGAGGCTGGTTAGCGTGATGGACTGGGCTTCATTCATGACCCTTTGTAGTTTCTTGTGGTCTTGGGCAGAGCAGGAGCCCACACCAAGCTGTGATACATCCGGAAAGGATGCTTTCTAAGGTGCACCTGTAATGTTGCACCAAAGAACTTGAAGCCACCTTAATGAGAAATCTTTAGCAGACCCTGGGATATGTGTATTGTCGGAGAGTCCATTATGGCTGCAGGTTTTGTGCTTTGTTTGGCAGTATCAAGAAAATAGCATTCTCATTTTGAGAGACAGCATGGGGGCAGAGTGGTTAGCACTGCTGCCTCACAGCACCAGGGACCCAAGTCTGATTCCAGGCTTGGGTTAGTGCCTGTGTGGAGTCTGCACATTCTCCCTGTGTTTTCGTGGGTTTTCCCTGGATGCTCCAGTTTCCTCCCACAGTCTGAAAGACTTGCTGGTTAGGTGCATGGGCCAAGCTAAATTCATCCTCAGTGTACCTGAACAGGCACCGGAATGTGGCGACTGGGGGATTTTCATAGTAACTTCATTGCAGTGTTAATGTAAGCTTACTTGTGATGCTAGTAAATGGACTTAAAATCTTGGCAATCCCACCCCAACAGCATGATGGGTGTACCTACAGCACACGGACTGCATCGTCTCAACAAGGCAGCTCACCGCCACCTTCTCAAGGGCAATTAAGGATGGGCAGTAAATGTTGGCCTAGACAGGGAGGCACATATCATGAGCGAATAGAAAAGGAATCGTGTGTTTTGACCATGGAGCCGCAGTGTTTTGACCGTAGGACGCTGTTCTCAACAGATGCATGGGTTCTGAGCCTGTGAGTTGATGTGAGTGTTTCATGTTGGAACTGTGCAACCTGTGAGATTTAACCTCCTGTTTTCCTCCCAGGTGCGTGGATTATCACAGGAGGTTCCTTTGCTGGGGTGATGAAGCACGTTGGCGAGGCAGTGCGACATTGCAAAATGACCAGCAGATCCAAGGAAAGGGAAATCGTTGCAATTGGGATTGCCAGCTGGGGTATCGTGCATAACCGAGAGAGCCTGGTGGGGGGAGAGGTGAGTTGTACAAGGGGGAATGACCAATTTTATGTCTGATGTGGAATATTGCTCGTAAACCGGGCTAGGAATATGGGTTAAAATGGCAGCAGATAGAATTTATATTTAATGAATTGAAAGTTAGTCTCATGAAATTATCATAAACTATCTGGCTCACTAATGTCTTCTCAGGGAAAGCAATCTACTCTCCTTACTGGATTTGGTCTATAGAATTTTAAGTGCCCTATGAAATAGCCTAGCAAGCTGTTCAATTATACAGACACTGATTGGACTGCAATCGTCCAATCTGGCATAGACTCTGGCATAAATTTGGGTGGCATGGTAACACTGCTGCTTCACAGCTCCAGGGTCCTGGGTTCGATTCTCGGCTTGGGTCACTGTCTGTGTGGAGTTTGCACGTTCTCCTCATGTCTCTGTGGGGTTGCTCTGGTTTCCTCCCACAGTCCAAAGATGTGCTGGTGAGGTTGATTGGCCATACTAAGAAATTGCCCCTTGGTGTCCAGGGATGCATAGGTTAGAGGGATTAGTGGGTATAATATGGAGGTAGGGCCTGGGTGGGATTGTGTTCGGTGCAGACTCGATGGGCCGAAGGGCCTCTTTTTGCACTGTAGAGTTCTATGATCTATGACTCATTGAACCATAGAATTCCTACAGTGCAGAAGGAGGCCATTTGGCCCATCGAGATGGCACCAACAACAACCTCACCCAGGCCCTGTCCCTGTAACTCAATATATTGACCCTGCTAAACCCCCCGGACATGAATGGACAATTTATCACGGCCAATCCACCTAACTCGCAAATCTTTGGGCTGCAGGAGGAAAGCAACACACCCGGAGGAAACTCACCCAGACACGGGGAGAACGTGCAAACTCACCCAGACAGTGACCCAAACCGGGAATCGAACCTGGGTCCCTAGTACTGTAAGGCAGCAGTGCTAACCCACCGTGGCAGTGAGCTGTCAGATCAACATTGTTGAGGATCAGATCAGAAACTCCAAGATATATTACGCAGCTGACCCTGGCTTTACATTTTATTTTTGCATTATGGTGAGCGTAAGGTGATTTGCTCCAAGTTTAATTCAATTGATCCACTTGGAAGCTTTTATCAAAACAAACTTCATTTAATAGCTGAGTTAGAATGCTACAAAAAGAATTAGCATAACTTTTACCAATGAAAATACTTAAACATGACAAAGTATAATTCTTAACATCTAGCTATCTCTGTTGTTCCAGTTTAGCAATGTCCCCCATAGGCATAAACTCTTCTTCAGAATTAGTTGGCACAAAAACAAGAATGCTCACCTGGCATTAGATTTCCAGCCATTTAACATGTCTGGACAGAGCTCCAGACAACAGTTTCCAGAGAAGGGTATATCCTCAGAACAGCAAAACTTCAGAGAAGTAAACCTTGTCTCCAGCAGCTCCCAGTCTCTGGACAGCAGAGACAGAAAGGGATACCCTCTCTCTCTCTCTGCAGCTTCCAAAACATCAATGCTCAGAGAAAGAAACACACTCACACAGCAGAATGTCGGAGAATGGGATTTATCTCCTACGGATTCTAGTTTCCAACTTCAAAGAGGTGAAAAGAGAGTCACTCCTCTCACTCGATTTAAAAGCAGAATCTAAGCTTGAATATTCTGTGTAGCTTCACCCATTACAGGGCCATATCTGTCAATCATCCCAATCAAACCCTACTCTGCAAAAACCCAGGGGAATACCAAGAAACAGCAGAACAGCATTAGTTCAGATTGAAACCAATATTCCAACAATTAGAACAATTATACTGTGCTGTAACAATACAGGATGTCGGTTACAGACAGAATCGCTCTGAGTGCATAGAACTGCTACAACAGATCCTGTGTACGGACATGATTCAAATACACTTCTTCAAGGTACAGTATCATCACAACACCACCTCCTCAAGAGCAATTAGGGATGAGCAACAAATGCTGACTCGAGAGAGAGACTAACACCCCATAAGAGGATTAATGACACTCAAAGATGGCCCCAAAAAGGAGCTGGTGTTGGATCTGAGCCAGGGGGTGAGGTTAGATATATGTCCGGAGGGCTGGACAATCTGAAACCTCAACTGTTCTGCACTCTGGGCCTGTCCACCATCTTACAGTGAGCAGCAGCAAGACTATACCCTCAGCAATCTGTTACAATTGAAGGCAACTGTGCTGTAATATTACACCATGAATTACCGCCTGTAACTAACCAAGCTTCACTTTCCTGGACCAGGGGAAATATCCTGTGGATTATTACATGGACGAGGCCAATCAGGGCAGACTATCGTGCCTGGACCACAACCACACCCACTTTATCCTTGTGGACGATGGGACTCACGGAAAATACGGCGTGGAGATCACCTTGAGGACCCAACTGGAAAAGTACATCTCAAAGCAGAGAATGGGGACTGAAGGTAGGAGTGTGTCTCCCTGTGAGGGAGCGGAGAGCTAGAACAAACAGGTATTAGAGCATATCTGACCCTTCAACTTTGGAACGTGACCCAGAATCTGACCCAGGCTGTACCTGCACTGGAATTGTCCAATAAGTGTGACTTTATTCTGTATCCTAAAATTTAAAGGGCCTGGGGATTTAACAGCTTGACAGTTCCACAGAGTTTCTCCACTTGTTATGCACATTCGTATCTCCTCTCAACAATTCCAAAGGGCACCTGGTGTCTCCAAAATGGGTAATTTACCTCACCAAACGGGGTATTTTTACATCCAAATAATTCCAGCATTTTTAAACTTTTTCCTCAAATGTCTAAAACCCACAAATCACGTTTTGTAAATGCCGCTCTGGAAGATTGGATCTGTTGAGGACAACACACTTTTACACGTGTGCTGCTGTGGACCACGGATAAACTACGTCCAGCCCCCAAAAACGTTCCACTCCACTCCCCACGCACCCCAGCAAATATACCAGGTTTGGGGGAGGGACTTTGGTCATTGGCGCTCTGGCACCATCTTGGTAAAGACACAGAGCAAGAATTCAGTGCTCTGTTATCTGTACAAGCCCTGCCCTGGGATTTCTGAAGTGATCCCCAGCGATGATTTTAGATGAAGTTGGACTGAGAGCTGGCTGACGTATGTGTTGGACTGTTTGTTTTGCCAATCTAGAAAGGTGGAATAATGGTTAAAAGTAAAATTACAGATTTAGGAACACTACTTTGGGAAGAGAGCCTTATTCACCAAACGTGTATGCTGAGAAATCATGGGAGAGACATGATGCATTTTATCATAAATCCTAAAGCTTTACTCTACTGGTGAAAAGCTAAGAAAGCACAAAATAGGGGCAGAGGTAGGCCGTTCGGCCCCACGCCCGCTCCACCATTCTATAAGATCTTGGCTGATCTGTTTGTGAGGAGTTCCACATTCCCATCGACCCCCCGATAAAGTTTAATTTCCTTACCTGACAAGAATCTATCTACCTTTGTCCTAAAAATATTCAGTGACCCGGTTTCCACCGCCTTCTGAGACAGAAGTCGCCCAATCCTCTGAGAGAAAGAATTCTCCTCCTCTCTATCCTTCCTCATGTTAAAACCGCACCCTCCACTCACCCACAAGAGGAAACATTCTTTAAGTATTCAGTCCATTGTTGAGACCATTCAGAATCCGACTTCAATCGAGTCTTGTCTCACTCTTCTGAACTTAAGCAGAAATGAGCCCATGTTGTCCAATGTTTCCTGTTAAGAAAGCCCACTCAATCCAGGTATCAATCGAATAAATCCCCTCTGAACTGCCTCCCTCATGTCTCTCCTTAAATACAAAGACCAAAACTGCACAGTGTATTTGTCACCAATGCCGTGTATAACTGAAGCGTAACATCCTTACTTTTATGCTCAGTTCACCTCGTAGTAAAGGATAGCATTCCATTAGCCATATTTAATTACCTGCTTTACCTGTGTAACATTTTGCGATTCGTGTACAAGAACACCCAGATCCCTCTGCACCTTGCAGTTGTTCTTCATTCAAGTAATATTCTGCTTTTTCATCCTTCCTGCCAAAGTGAGCAATTTCACATTTTCCCACACTCAACTCCATCTGTCAGATTTTTGCCCACTCACTCAACCCATCTCTATCCATCTACAAACTCCATATGTCTTCTTCACAACACCCTTTCCTACCTATTTTTGTGTCAGTAAATTTAGCAGCCATGCCATCGCTCCAAGCTATTGATGTAAAGTTGAGGGCCCAGCGCATATTCTTGTGGAGCTTCACTCACATCAGAAAAATACCCATTTATGCATACTCTCAGTTTTCTGCCAGCCAGCCAATCTCCAATCCAATTTAATCTGCATTACCTTCATATCATGAGAGTTTATTTTTGCAATAACCTGGAACCTTATCAAATTCTTTCTGGAAATTCAAGTACAGCGTACTCCCAGGCTCCCTCTATCCACTGCATATCTTATCCCTTCAGATAACTCTGGTGAATTGGCTGAATGTGATTTCCCTTTTATAAAATCACACCGACTCTTCCCGATTACCGTAACCTTGTCTAAGTGCCTAGCTATAACCTAATGATCAATTCTAATACCTTCTCCATAACAGGTGTCAAGTTAACTGGCTTCTAGTTTCCTGTTTCTGCTTCCCCCCACTTCTTGAGTAGACGAATCACTTTTGCTATTTTCTAATCTGATGGAACCTAGCAAATTTTGGAAAATTAACACCAAAGCACCTCATTGGCCACCTCTTTTATGACTCTAGGTTGAGGTCCATCAGTCCAGAGATTTGTCAGCCGCAGCTCCATCAGTTTGCTCAGTACAGCATCCCCAGTGACTGTACTTTCACCAAGGTTCCTCTCTCGCTTATGTCTCCTGATTTACAGCTAGTACTGAAATGTTCCTTGTATGTGCTGGCTAGGTGGATTGGCCCTGCTAAATTGCCCCTTAGCGTCAAGGGACTAGCTAGGGTAAAATGCATGGGGTTACGGGGATAGGGCCTGGGTGGGATCGATGGGCCAAATGGCCTCCTTCTGCACTGTAGATTCTCTGATTCTATCTGACCAATGCTTGTTTTATAGATGGTGGAATCGACATCCCAATTGTATGTGTCGTCCTTGAAGGAGGCCCTGGAACTCTGAACGTAAGCACCAAACTCTTGCATTTATTATCAACCCTTTCCCAACTCCAAATCTCTTCCAAAGCTAATGGAATCACCTTGGGGGGTATGGTCACTACAAGCATCCACAAAGCAAATGACTGCCGGTGCTGGAATCTGAAACCTAAACAGAAAATGCTGGAAAATCTCAGCAGGTCTGACAGCATCTCCAGAGAGAGAGAGAGAGAGAATAGAGTCAACGTTTCAAGTCTGGATGGCTCTCCGTCAGAGCTGAGGACAACAGAAAGTAGGATGAGATTTGTACTGTTAGGAAGGGTGTAATAAGTCCTCAGAGGTAGAAGTCCCTTCACGAAAATCCCTTCATTTGCAAGTCAGACAACAGTGTACAGTAAACAGTCAACACTGGGAGTGCCAGAGGAACTGACACGCCTGGTTAAATACAAAGCAAGAGACTCCCTGGTCGGCCTTTAATCAGGGAGTTCATCTTCTAACAAGCCCACCGCAATTTCCTGATTCAAGTCATTACAGTGCGTGTGGGTGGTGTGGGTGGTGTGGGGGGGTGGCGGGGAACTGACAAAGATATCTTCGACAAAAAGGCAAAGGAAAAGTAAGTGGCAGTGATTGTGGCTAAGAATGGCGCTGATCATGGCCATTAAGTGTGTAAATGGCAGAACAAAGGTGAAACGGAAAGAAATCCCACAACGCAAGCTTAAAACCCAACAAGTTTATTTGTAGCAAATGCCCCAAGCTTTCGGAACAGGCTGTCCCTTCAGGCTGTCCCTGACAGGGGGAACAGCCAGGCTCAGGAAGGTAAGCCTCCTTTATTACATATGAATTTTTTTTACTGTTCAGTCACAGTGTTTTGGAGATACACAGCACGGAAACTCGTCCATTTCATCCACGCCAACCATGTTTCCTCAACTGAACAAGTCCCATTTGCCTCAAATCCCTCTCTCCCATCCGTGTACCTGTCCAAATTCTATTAAATGTTGTAACTGTCCCCCCCCCACCTCTACCACCCCCTCTGGCAGCTCATTCCATGCATGTATCACCCTCTGTGTGAAAGGAGTTGTCCCTCAGCTTCCTTTTGGTATCTTTTTCATTCAGTTTGTCCTTTCCCAAGATCCGATTCTGCGCACTAATTAAGGGAGTTAATTAAGTGTGTCTAATGACTGCCTGCTCGTTCTCTGATTCCCCCGGGTGTCACTGTTTCCTCTCTTTCAGACAATACACAGTGCGATGGGCAATGGGACACCCTGTGTAATTGTGGAAGGCTCAGGTCGAGTCGCTGATGTCTTGGCCAGCGCAGCCGACTTACGCGTCGCTCAGATCACCATCTCCTTCATCCAGAAACAACTGCGCTTGTTCTTTGCTGAAAGTTACAGCATGTTCTCAGAGCAGGAGATCATATCGTGGACCAAAAAGGTACGACACGGATTCCTAAAGTAAAGTAAAGTTTGTTTATTAGTCACAAGTAAGGCTGACCTTAACACTGCAATGAAGTTACTGTGAAATTCACTCTGGCAGCTGTTCAGGTCAATGCATCTAGCCAGCATGTCTTTCAGACTGTGGGAGGAAACCAGAGCACCCGGAGGAAACCCATGCAGACACAGGGAGAATGTGCAGATTCCACACAGACACTGATCCAAGCTGGGAATCGAACTCGGATCCCTGCGCTGTGAGGCAGCAGTACTAACCACTGTGCCCTCCCAATTATTCACTTTGCAGGGCAGGTTTTAAAAATGGAGTATAAGGAGAATGGCTGCAGAATTCCAAGGTGCAGAGGGATCTGGTTGTCCATAGAGAAATCATAGAATCCCCACAGCGCAGAAAGAAGCTATTCAAGCCACCAAGCACAATCCCAACCTGGGCTTATCCCCTTAACCCCATGTATTTACCCTGCTAATCCCCCCTCGATAATGAGGGGCAACTTAGCGTGATCACTCAAGCTAACCTGTATATCTTCCGAGCACGGGAGGGAACCAGAGCACCCGGAGGAAACCCAAGCAGACACGGGGAGAATGTGCAAAATCTGCTCAGACAGTGACCCAAGCCAGGAATTGAACCTGGGTCCCTGGCACTGTGAGGCAGCAGTGCTAATCGCTGTGCCATCATGCTGCCCATGTTCTGGGGCATGAGTTACAAAACGTTTGTATGCAGGTAGAGCATGTGGCTAATGGAATGTTATCCTTTAGTACGAGAGGCATTGAGTATAAAAGTAAGGATGTTAAACTTCAGTTATACAGGGCATTGTGAGATCACATCTCAAATGCTGTGTGCAGTTTTGGTGTCCTTATTGAGGAGAAGCTTAACTGTGTTGGAGACAGTTCAGAGGAAATTTATTCAATTGGTTTCTGGAAAGAGCGAGTTGTCTAATAAGGAAAGTCTGCGCTTGTTTCCACTGGAGTTTAGAAGATTGAGAGGCAACTTGAAGTCTATAAAATCCTGAATTGCATGGTAACAAGTCTCACAACACCAGGTTAAAGTCCAACAGGTTTATTTAGAATCACAAGCTTACGGAGCACTGCTTCTTCATTAGGTGAGTGGAGATAAGTTTCACAAACATGGTAAACATATAGGGAAAGACACACAACAACGCAGAATCGACAAGCAAAAACTGATAGCAAGTTCCGCACACATGAGGACGGCCTCAACCGGGATCTTGGGTTCATGTCACACTATCTATAACCCCCATGACTTGCCTGGGTTTGCAAAATCTCACTAACTGTCCTGTCTGGAGACAATACACATCTCTTTAACCTGTGCTTAACCCTCTCTCCACTCACACTGTCTGTACCTGTAAAGATTTGATTCCCTGTAAAGACTCGCATTCCAACCATTATCTTGCAAATTGAGCTTGTGTCTATGTTTGCCCTGTTTGTGAACAGAACTCCCACTTCCCTGAAGAAGGAGCAAGACTCTGAAAGCTTTTGCTACCAAATAAACCTGTTGGTCTTTAACCTGGTGTTGAGAGACTTCTCACTATACTCCACCTGTGGCCAGCGAAGATTTAAATATCTCTGGCAGGATGCCTGCAATCTCCTCTCTGGCCTCCCACAGCAGCCCGGGATACATCTCTCTGGTCTTGGGGATTTATGCTCCTTTATGCTAAAACATCTAATATCTCTGACGCGTTAACCTTAATGTGCTCTAGAACTAAAACATTCAGATGGACAGTACGCAGACATGTTTTTAAAAAACAGGATCCATATTAAAGGACACTACTTATTTATTTAATCACTTTTAACTTTGATGCTAATCTGTATTGTGTGACAAAAAGAGTAAAAGCCATACAAGGAACGTTTTTATTCCCAGAGGGAATAGGGTCTTTGTGAGTGAAGGCACGCTCGATCGAGGTATTTGAAAGGGGATTGGATTGATAACTGAAAAGGGCGGATGTGTAAGATTACAGGGATAAGGCAGTGTGACTGGGTAGAATGCTCCTTCAGAGAGACAGTGCAGACTTGATGGGCTGAATGGCCTCCTTCTGCATTGTATGGATTCTGTGATACTGTGTGTCTCAGTCCCAGCAAGCTGTTCATGTCTGTACACTGATCTAATGATATAAGCTTTTATTAAATGAGTGACTGCGGCTTCCTTCTTTTTACCTCAGATTCAGGACATAGTCAGGATGCGGGATCTGCTGACCGTCTTTCGGGCAGAGAAGTCAAGGAACGATGAGCTGGATGTCGCTATCTTGCAGGCCTTACTGAAGGGTAGGTGTCATTTAGGAATGTTTGTGGGTTGGGTAGTCCAGTGTATTAACGCAGATTAACCTTCAGGCCCTGTTTCAGACACTCGGCAGAATGAGACGACATGGATTTTAGTAAGGTTTTTAACCGGGTCCTACGTAGCAGGCTGTTCAGAAAAGGGAGCACTCGTAAGATCCAAGGATTTGAATAGATCCAATATTTTCCCTCAGTGTCCTCAAACAGGCGGCCCAGTGTGGCGACTAGGAGATTCTCACACTAACTTCATTTCAGTGTTAATGTAAGCACACTTTCAAAAAAAACTTTAAACTTAAGGGCTGTACAGGTGCAGCGAAAAGTCCTTATTTTTATATTTAATTCCCTTTGCAATCAAATCCAACGTTCCATTTGCCTTCCAAATCACTTCCTGCACCTGCATAGTAACCTTTTGTGATTCCTGTGCCAGGACACCCAGATCCCTCTGCATCACAGAGTTCTGTAATTTCTCCCCATTTACATAGAACACTGCTTCTCTGTTCTTTCTGTAAATCTGGTTGATCTGCAGCGTCTCAGTCACAAACATTTAAAAGAGATGTTTTCCTCTTCTATCGTGGGCTAGCTTCTAGTTCCCGTGGGCACCAAGGGCAAGAGAAATTGGACCATCAACTGAAGCTGGCCGTGGCGTGGAACAGGGTGGACATTGCAAAAAGCAACATCTTTACCGATGACAAACAGTGGAAGGTGAGTCTTGGCATGTTTGTGAGCAACGTTTGTTATTTGTTATGCGTGAGATTTCTTCAATTTCCTCCGTCTTTTTCTCCCAAGTTGCAAAACTAAAGTTGCTTATTAAGGATTGGAAAATAATCATTTCCTCTTGGCTTCTCCTGATTGGAACGGGGGTGTCAAGCCTTATTCGATAATTCTCGGGGAGTGCAGTGTGTCTTTATGCAAATACAAGATGTTGTTTTTCCCTCAGTTCCTCAGCAACACAAATTTGCAGAATTAAAAAATAAGCTTTTCCTTGGGTTTTGAGACACTGACATCCAGACCATAAAGGGACCCCAAGTCCCAGTTTACCTGCAGTGAGATTGGCATTGCTATATTCAGAATGACTCTGCGTTTGGAGAGGGTCAGGGATTAATCAGGAACGGTCAGCACGGTTTTATTAAGGGGAGGTCATGTCGAACTTGATTGAATTTTTCAGAGGTGACCAGGTGTGTAGATGAGGGCAATGCATTTGACATGGTGTACTTGGATTTCAGCAAGGTGAGGTCCTGATGGGAGACTGATAGTGAAGGAAAGAGCCCACGGGATCCAAGGAAATTTGGCAAATTGGATCCAGAATTGGCCGAGTGGCAGGTAGCAGAAGGTGATGGTCAAAGGGTGTTTTTCAGACTAGAACAGTGTCCAGTGGGGTCCCACGGGGATCATTGTTAGGGCCCTTGCTGTTTGTGGTTTATATAAATGATTTAGATTTAAATATTGCAGGGTTGATCAGTAAGGTCACAGATGATATGAAAATTGACAGGGTGGCAAATAGTGAGGAGCTTGAGATTACAGGAGATCTGGTCAGATAGGCTGATCCGTGGCAAATAAAATTCAATTGGGATAAGTGTGAGGTGCTGTTTGGACAGGGAACACATGATGAAATGTCAGGACCCTGGGAGGCACAGAGCAACAGAAGGACCTTAGTGTACAAGTACATCTATCCCTTAGTGGAGCAGGATAGGTGGATAAAGTGGTTAAGAAGGCATATGTTACACTTGCCTTTATTTGCCAAGACATAGAGTTTAAGAGCAGGGAAGCTCCGCTGGAACAATGTACAATGTTGGTTAGGCCACAGCTAGAGTATTGTGAGTATTCTGGAATCCACATTACAGGAAGGATGTGATTACACTGGAAAGGGTGTGGATGAGATTTATCAGGATATTACCTGAGCTGGAGAGTTTTACTTATGAAGAGAGATTGGATAGACTGGGATTGTTTTCCTTGGAGCAGAGGAAATTGAGTGGGGAATGATTAGGATGTATAAAATAATGAGGGGCATGGATAGAGGAGACAGGAAGAAATGTTTCCCCTTGTGAAAGGGTTAACGACCATGTGGTATAGATTTAAGGTAATGGGCAGGAGGTTAGGGGGGATGTGAGGAGTCTGGAACTCACTGTTTGAAAGGGTGGTGGAGGCGAAGAACCTCATAACATTATTTAGATGTACATAATCTCAGACTTTTGTATCTTTTCCCTGATGGAAGAGAGAATATCCAGGGGTCCTTGACTATGCTATCTGCTTTTCCAAGGCAGCGGAAAGTGTAGACAGAGTCAATGGATGGGAAGCAGGTTTGAGTGATGGACTGGGCTTTGTTCTTCACTCTTTGTAATTCCTTGTGGTCTTGGGCAGAGCAGGAGCTATACCAAGCTGTGATACAGCCAGAGGGAATGCTTTCTATAGTCGATCTGTAAAAGTTGCTGTTCAACCTCCCCACTGTTAGTGACCCTAGCACCAGAGTGTCAACATACCATGGAGAAGGGTCACCTCCGAGGCTACAGAAACACCTGCCTGTTTCCCTATCTGTCGAATCCTCTACCACTGTTACGTTTGATCTCCCTCCTTTCGCTCGACTCTGCAGTTCAGCCATCAATGTTGGCATTGATTTAGCTCAGGGTCCTCCCTGAGAAACCATCATACACACAGGGTAATAACAGTTACAGAGCAAGATTTAGGGCAGCGGTTAGCACGGCTGCCTCACAGCACCCGGGACCTGGATTCAATTCCGGCCTCAGGTCACTGCCTGTGTGGAGTTTGCACATTCTCCCCGTGTCTGTGTAGGTTTCCTCTGGGTGCTCTGGATTCCTCCCACAGTCAAAGATGTGCGGGTTAGGTTGATTGGCCATGCTAAATAGACCCTAGCGTCAGGAGATCAGTAGGGTTAATATATGGGGTTATGGGGATAGGGCCTGGATGGGATTGTGATTGGTGCAGACTTGATGGGCCGAATGTCCTCCTTCTGCACTGTAGGATTCTCGGATTCGATGTATTCAGGGGACACGTGCATTATTTGCCTGGTTACTGAGTTGAAGGTAAATTGTGTTGTCAGAGATGGTTATAGATGGAAGGAGTGTGTACATTCACCCGACCCAGTGCCTCACTCCCCTCTCTCTCTGTGTTTCAGCCCTCCCATCTGCATGAAGCCATGTTTGCTGCTCTCGTCGGTGATAAGCCAGGATTTGTCGAGCTCTTCCTGGAGAATGGGGTGAACCTTTCCGAATTCCTGGTGCCTGAGACGCTGGTCCAACTCTACAACAACATCCCGCCCTATACCCTCCTCTACAAGAAGCTGCAGAAAGTGCTGGAAGGCGAGAAGCAACCTCACATGGGTGATAAGGTGGATGGCAAGGGGAAGGTCCGCCTTCACCACGTGTCCATAGTCCTGCAGGAGCTGCTGGGTGAATTCACTGAGCCTCTGTACAGACAACTAAAGGACTCACAGGAGAGGAAAAAGTTCAGCGTCTCACCCATCAAGATAAATGTAAGTGTGAGCCCCAGTGTAATTATGGTTAGGAACAGGGTAAATCTCTCTGTGTATACTCTCATCAATTATCAGGTGGCTTGGCTGCTGCCTCAGTGCGCCAGGGGTTCGATTCTAGCCTCGGGTCACTGGCTGCGTGGAGTTTGCACATTCTCCCCATGTCTGTGTGGGTTTTCTCCAGGTGCTCCGGTTTCCTCCCCCAGTCCGAAAGATGTGCGGGTGAGGTTGATTGGCCGTGCTAAATTACCCCTTTGCGTCAGGGGGATTAGTAGGGTCAATATATGGGGTTATGGGGATAGGGACTGAGTGGGATTATTGGCACTGCAGGTTCTACAGGTCTGATTCTGCGCTGTAGGGATTATTCTTTGCAAAGCTCTCTCTGCACCCTCTTATCAATGATCCCAGGACAGGTACAGCACGGCTTAGATACACACTATAGCTCCCTCAAACATCAGACAGCCCCAGGCCAGCGTGACTGATTGGATTGGTACTGACTCAAAACAATTTCACGTCAGGCCATCCCACCCAGCAATTAGAGAAGTTTTTTATCTGACCCCCTTCTGGTTTGCCTTTGAACCCAGAAGACAATATTGTAGCCAGTCCTGTTGAGGAACAGGGGTTGTAAATTCAAGGTCACATAAGATTCTGCGCAGATGGACAAGCAAAGATACAACAAATGGAGTCACTTTCAACCAGAGGCAGCATCAGAGCGACCTTACAAACACGGTTAAATACGATTTAAGAGGAGCAGAAGAATTTTTACACAGGGGAAGATATGAGGGTGTAGAATGTAAAGTTGGAGAGTCAACATGAGAATAGGTAAGGTGGGTGGTTGAAGAATGGGGTGTGACGTGTAGGGTGGGATTTTCCAGCTGTGCTTGCCCCAAGACTGGAAAATCCTGTCCAAGGTTAACGGACCTTTGCATGGTCTGCCCCTGGCTGCTCCGATTCCCACAGTGGGTGGCACGGGAAAGACTCCCCCCCCCAACATCTTTGGCGTGTCGGAGGAAAACGGAGCACTCGGAGGAAACAGGAGACGCATGCAGACATGAGGAGAAAGTGCAAACTCCAGCCAGACAGTAGCTCCAGGCTGGAATTGAGTCCCTGGCGCTTTGCGACAACTGTGCCAGACACTGTGTCACCCCCTCCGGATGTTGCCAGCAAGGCCCGAATTTGATGCTGATCCTGAGTTTCCTGAACTGAGTGACTTGCTGGGCCACTGCAGAGGGCAGTTTCGAGACATTGCTGTGTCTCTGGAGTCAAGATTGACTTCCTTAAAGATACGCAGGTGAACCAGATGGTGACTGACCCATCGACTGACTTTATATTCCAGAGTTATTCATTGGATTTCAATTTGACAAACCGTCTCGGTTTGACTTGAACTCAAGCCCTCAGAAAATTAGCCTGGGCCTCTGTGTTACTAGGCCCCAATGTCTTCTCCTTATACAATCATAGAATCCTAGATTCTACAATCATAGAATCATAGAAGGAGACCATTCGGCCCATCGAATCTGCACCAACCACAATTCCACCCAGGCCCTACCCCCATAACCTCATGCATTTACCCAGTTTGTCTCCCTGACACTAAGGGGCAATTTTAGCACAGCCAATCCACCCTAACCAGCCCGCCTTTTGGTTGTGGGAGGAAACCGGGGCACCTGGAGGAAACCCGCGCAGACATGGGGAGAATGTGCAAACTCCACCCGGACAGTGACCGGCGCTTGGAATCGAACCTGGGTCCCTGGCGCTGTGAGGTAGCGGTGCTAACCACATGTGAGATCGGCTGGGGTAGTGAGTTTAAAAATTGGCAAATCATGCTGCAGCTTCACTTGGAATATAGTGTTCAAATCTGTTCGCCACACAGAAGGATGTGGAGGCTTTGGAGAGGGTACAGAACAGATTTACCAGGATGCTGCCTGGTATGGAGGGCATGAGGGATGAGGAGAGATTGGAGAAACTTGCTTTGTTCTCACTGGAGTGACGTAGGTTGAGGGGCGACCTGATAGAAGCCTAGAAGATTAGGAGATGCACGGACAGAGTGGATAGTCAGAAGTGGAAGAGTTAATTACTAGGGAGCACAGGTTTAAGGTGCGAGGGCCAAGGTTTAAAGGAGATGTACAAGGCAGATTTTTTTACACAGAGAGTAGTGGGTGCCTGGAACCTGTTGCCGGGGGATGTAGCAGATACGGTAGTGACTTTTAAGGGGTGTCTTGACAAGTACATGAATGAGATGGGAATAGAGGGATATGGTCCTTGGGAGGGTAGGGGGACAGCATGGTCAGTGCAGGCTTGGAGGGCCAAAGGGCCTGTTCCTGTGCTGGAATTTTCTTTGTTCTAAAACGTCCAGGGTGTAATCGGGATGAAGAGGAAAGGTGGCGTTTTTGTTTTACCCCGAATGGGGTTTTACAAAGATGAACATATTGGGCACGTGTGAAGGCTGATAAGTCATAACAAGCCCTCATTTTGTATATGCTGTTTCAGGGCTAGCCCCACCTCCCCCCTGCCCCCCCCCCCCAATCCCCCTGCCCCCCCATCCCCCTGCCCCCCCATCCCCCTGCAACCCCCCCCAATCCCCCTGCCCCCCCAATCCCCCTGCAACCCCCCCATCCCCCTGCCCCCACCCCATCCCCCTGCCCCCACCCCATCCCCCTGCCCCCACCCCCATCCCCCTGCCCCCACCCCCATCCCCCTGCTCCCCCCCAATCCCCCTGCCCCCCCAATCCCCCTGCCCCCCCAATCCCCCTGCAACCCCCCCCATCCCCCTGCCCCCACCCCATCCCCCTGCTCCACCCCCATCCCCCTGCAACCCCCCCAATCCCCCTGCCCCCCCCCAATCCCCCTGCCCCCCACCCCCAGCTACCACCAGAGTCAGTGGAGGAACGATGTATTTGCACGTTTTAAAGTTTTTAAGTTTTATTTATTAGTGTCACAAGTGGGTTTACATTAACACTGCAACGTTAAAATCCCCTAGTCGCCACACTCCAGTGCCTGCTCGGGTACACTGAGGGAGAATTTAGCACGGCCGATGTACCCTAACCAGCACGTCTTTCAGACTGTGGGAGGAAACCGGTGGAAACCCAACGCAGACACAGGGAGAATGTGCAGAGTCCGCGCAGACAGTGACCCAAGCCGGGAATCGAACCCGGGTCCCTGGCGCTGTGAGGCAGCAGTGCCAACCACTGTGGCCACCCTAATGGTGTAATGATGAGGAGGGAATGCCAATGGCCAACCCAGCGGGGGAGAAACTGAGGTTAGGGCATGAATGGAGTGCGTGTGGCCTCACAATCCAATTCTGCCCTGTTTTAATCCACTATTGGAAAGGCAGTGTGAAGCACGTATCAGCAATTACAGGAGGGATGTGCGAGGTAGGTTCTTTACTCAGAGAGTGGTTGGGGTGTGGAATGGACTGCCTGCTGTGATAGTGGAGTCGGACACTTTAGGAACTTTCATGCGGTTATTGGATAGGCACATGGAGCACTCCCGAATGATAGGGAGTGGGATAGCTTGATCTTGGGTTTGGACATAGCTCAGCACAACATTGAGGGCCGAAGGGCCTGTACTGTGCTGTACTGTTCTAGGTTCTATATTAATGCAACCTAAAATCTCCATTAAAAAGCTTCCTGTTCACACCGTTGGTACACAGGAGCTTTGACACTTGCTGCTATGTTCAGGTTAGCTTGTATCTGAGCACCGCACCGTGTGGCCAAATGTAATTCAACCTCGGCAATGCCAGCAGGAAGTACAGGTGTGAAAGTGGCATGACTGAAATTCTCCAAACAATAGGGGGTGTGTCGGCCTGTATTCACCCTGTGGCTCAGTCTCAACTCACAATCCCAACTCAGCATCCACCTCTTCCTTCACCCCTTACTCATTGTCTCAGCCTCACATTCATTGTCCAGGTCACCGTGGTAACTGTTCACCTCAGCCGAGCTGTAACCATAGTACAGTTTCGTTCATTATTCTTCAACCAAATCACGGTAATCTGACAGTCTCTCTCCCTGCTTCCCCTTGGCTATTAGCTCCTTCAGGGATCGTACAATCCGCAAATCCTGAGTGTAGTTCCAAAGACCCTGTGTCTGAGCCTCACGCAGTGTTATCAAGATCAAAGTCTCCACCCTAACTCCTCACGGGACAGAGCCTCTCCTCACACCCTCCCCACGGCAAACTGATCTCAGCTGTGAACGGTAACAAGCCAAAAAAACACTGGGGGGCCCTTAGTTCTGAAGGTGAAACAGGGAAATGGATTGATTCAGAGAAACAGAGGCAGGTCTGTAAACAAGGGGAGCAGGATTTCAACTCAACAACAATCATTACAGCACCATTCAGCCCATTGATCCGTACTAGCTCACTGTAGAGCCATTCAGTTAGTTCCACTACCCCCCCTCTATACTTCTAACCCTATAAATTTATTTCCCTCAAGTGCCCATCAAAATCCCCTTTTGAAATCATTCAATGTCTCCATTTGCAACACCCTTGTAGATTCTGAATTCTTGGTCATTTTTTAAAATTAATTTGTGGGACATGGGGGTTGCTGACTGGCCACAATTTATTGCCCCATCCCTAGTTGCCCTTGTTTGGAATGCACTTGAGAATCAACCACATCGCTGTGGTTCTGGAGTCACATGTAGACCAGACCAGGTAAGGACAGCAGATTTCCCTCCCTAAAGGACGTTAGTGAACCAGAACTAAGTGCACAGCTCAAACATAACGTAGGCGGCACGGTAGCGCAGTGGTTAGCACTGCTGCTTCATAACTCCAGGGACCTGGGTTCGATTCCCGGCTTGGGACACTGTCTGTGTGGAGTTTGCACATTCTCCTCGTGTCTGTGTGGGTTTCCACCGGATGCTCCAGTTTCCTCCCACAGTCCAAAGATATGCAGGTTAGGTTGATTGGCCATACTAAAAATTGCCTTTAGTGTCTTGAGATGTGTAGGTTAGTGGGTAAATATGTAGGGATATGGGGGTTGGGCCTGGATGGGATTGTGGTCAGTGCAGACTCAATGGGCCAAATGGCCTCTTTCTGTAGGATTTCTATGAACCTCCCTGCTTTGAGACTCTGAGCCATGACTGATGTAAATCAACTGTTATCTCCCCACATCATTGGAAGATTGACAAGCTCTTGCAATATGTCCATTCCCACTTTTCTTTAGCAACCTGGGATACAAGGCATCCAGACCAGGGGATTTATCCCTGGGATTTCTCTAGCACAGAGTGTTGTGGATGTGTGTGTGTGTGTGTGTGTGTGTGTGTGTGTGTGTGTTTGAGGGACTGGAATATGGTGAGTGGGCAGGAGGGTGAAGTTCAGACAGATAATTAGCCACAATCACATTGAGCTCCGATGAATGGTCATTTAGACTCGAACCGTTGGCTCTATTCCCTCCCACAGATACTGTCACACCTGTGGAGATTATCCGGCATCCGCAGTATTTTGAGTTTATGATCATATTGGTGGTTGGAGCAGCACTGAGAGATCGGACGGTCTACTCCTTCCCCACTTTGTGATTATGTTTAATGTTCCGCCCTGATTGGTGTCCTTTCTGAAGTTGAAGCTGATCTCTGAACTCACTGTGAGACTCGAATTTTGCCATCCATAGGTGCTGCCATCATCTCCTCAGGAGATGCATCACACTTACTCCCAGGATAGCGAGATCTGTGAGGAGGAGGTTGTGGATCCAGAGCGGGACCTCTTTATCTGGGCAATTCTACAGAAGCGCAAGGATCTGGCATCCATTTTCTGGGTGCAGGTATGAACCAGGTCAACAACATTCAGGTTCCCCTCACATCCACTACTGGTCTTTCAATCCTCCAACTCTCCCCTTTTATCCCCATTTCCCTCTCCTATAGATACCAACACTTCTAATAGATATTAATAATAATATTAATAATACTAACTACTAATAGATATTAACACTTAAGAGAATGTGACACTTTGATTCATTTGATAGAAGGTGAGGCGATGCGAATGGGTTGCTGGTGTGCGGAGGAGTGGGGTTGCAAGGTGAGGGGGTATGGGAGAGTAGAGGTATAAGGCACTACAATGTAATACCGCGCTTGAATGCTCCGCGTTCTGCACATTTAGAGTGCTGTTGTCTGATGTGAGAGATTGATCCCTACAGCGGCTCCAGGGACTGTCCTTTCTTGTGCAGAGCTAGAGCATGTTCAATGGATCTGGAAGTTTGGACCTGGAAAATGTGTCAATTTTGCTTTCAGTTTCCACTCCTCTCTCCTTCACGAGATCCGACTCCAACGCCTCCCATCAGCTCTGATGAAGGGTCGCCCAGACTGGAAACGTCGGCTCTATTCTCTCTACACAGATGCTGTCAGACCTGCTGAGATTTTCCAACATTTGCTATTTTTGTTCCAGGTTCCAGCATCCGCAGTAATTTGCCTTAAACTTCCCATCCTTTCCTTGGCCTCTCTGTGCCCATTTCCGGTGTTGGACAATCATAGAACCCTACAGTGCAGGAACAGCCCACCAAGCCCAATCCCACCCAGGCCCGACCCCCATATCCCTACGTATTTTACCCACTAATCCCTCTAACCTTCGCACCTCAGGACACTAAGGGGCAACTTTAGCATGACCAATCAATCTAGTCTGCATATCTTTGGACTGTGGGAGGAAACCGGAGTACCCGGAGGAAACCCACGCAGACACGGGGAGAATGTGCAAACTCCACACAGACAGTGACCCGAGCCGGGAATCGAACCCAGGTCCCTGTGAAGAGGCAGTGCTAACCACTGTGCTACCGCGCCGCCCACTGATTACCAATATTCATCACAAACCCACCAGCTCCCACAGCTATAGCCTCTCGTACCCCGCTTCCTGTAAGAACTCCATCCCATTCTCCTAGTTTCTCCACCTCTGCTGCATCCGTTCCAACACTGGACGCCACCTTTGAAAACAGTGCTTCTAATATGTCTGTATTTTTCCTTAATTAAGGATTTCCCCCACTGTGGTTAACAGGGCATCAACCAACTTCCACCCATCTCCCACACCTCTACCCTCACCCCTCACTCCTGTCACGAATCACGCTGATGTTATTTGCGAAGGTGTCACAGTATGAGACACTGGTGGTGGCACAGTGGTTAGCACTGCAGCCTCACAGCGCCAGGGACCTGGGTTCAATTCCAGCCTTGGGTAACTGTCCACATGGAGTTTGCACGTTCTCCTTGTGTCTGTGTGGGTTTTCTCCCACACTCCAAAGATTAGGTACAGATTAGGTGGATTGGCCCAGCTAAATTAACCCTTAGAGTCCCAAGATGTGTCGGTTAGCTATGTGGGGTTACGGGTATGGGGGAAATGGAGTAGTGAGATACTCTGTCAGAGAGTCAGTGCACACTCAATGGGCTAATGGCCTCTTCTGTACTGTAGGGATTCTACGATGGTGCAGTTTTGCTGGGAAATAGTGTAAGGAGTCACACAAATCATTGTGAGAATAAACTGCCCAGTTGGAGCGTAACAATTACTAAAGACTATTCATTAAATTAAAGAAAATACAAATACCTAAATTCACAAACAGGGTAATAATTCAATTGGACACGTAAACACTGGAGTAACACACATACACACAGTTTTATCTAGAAATTGCTCCTTGTTCCAAACTATATTCCCGATACCTGTAAGACTTTCCCATTCCCCAAACGACATTCACCTTAAACAAGTCAGTAAGTCAAATCCAGCTGATAGTTACCACACAACACCAGGTGGGTGATACCAGTCTGGGAAGCGTCTTTGTTTGGTTCGGTGAAGATATTTAAACTTCTTCACAAAGGTTCGTGTACTAGCTTGACTGTAAGACTCTGTGGTTGGCTGGCTTGCTGTTAGGTATTAAGCTGGTCTGTTCGTTTCTGTAGGAATTGGCAATTATACCTTATTCTCTCTTGGATTCTTGGCCACTGTATATTGGGCCGACTGTCTCTCTCACCTTTCTGACCCTCAACAATTACTACCTGTATGCCTCTACTGATCTCACAGTCAGCTAGATGGGGCTATTTATATCTGATCTTATCTCGGTGTCTGCTAATCTCCTTACTGGGAAGAGGACGCATCTCGTCATCCCCTCTGAATATTGGCTATTGCTCTTGAGGCTGTTAGTATTTTGCTGCTGGGTTGCTGACATGTTGCAGGGTCTGGTAAAGGCAGGTTTTTTTAAAATGTAGCACCAAGACTGTTGAAACAATTAGCTGCCAGCCTGTCAGGATAGATGTGGGGAAACTCACCAGCGCATTATTACTGAGTGTCCAAACACAGAATCTGGTGCGGAATCCCTCTATCCTGGTCGTTGGAAAGGTACTGCCAGATCACCCACTATCGCACTTAGTCTCAAAGAGGGGGAATTCCATTCCATTTCTTATACTGGTTACTTTTTTTTTAGTGACTTCAATGTCCCAAACCTGAAACAAATGTAATTTTCATACTCCTTTGTACTTGGATTCTTACTACTGAATGAACCAAAATGTAATAAAAAGTGAATTTTAGCTAATTAGGTCGTGCAGCCACTATCTAGTACGGCACAATTAAATGAACCAGCAACTTTTATGTTTAATACCAGATTAATGCTTCATGTGAGTGGTACAATTCTCACAGGCTGATCACTTCCATTGTTTTCAACTTCTAAATACTCTGTATTGTACCTCACAATGAAAACTCTGGGATTTGCCTTTGGATAGCTTATCACAGAATAATGTTTTAAGTTAAATGTTCACGATTCTGTAAACAGTTAACGGCTCACTCACTGCACTGAAATGTTGTTGGGTTCAGCCCTGTGGTCAAAGTTAGGCTCTCTGCTCCAAGGAGATAGCTCTGACATTGGGACCAGGGTTGGGGGAGGTTGTAGGAACCCTGCCAAGTGTCTTTGCCCAGTCTGGCCTGTATGTGACTCAAACCCCACACTGGCCTATGAAGTATGTTGTGGTGAACCACTCAGCTGTATCAAACCATCCTGGAACGAGTAAGTTTGCAAATATAGACCACCATGATCCTCATAAAGATGACAAAATACAACCTTTCCAGCAATGCCCACATTCCTGAAAGTTAGTTAAGGAAAATGCATTCTGCATAAACTTGTTAAATCAAAACTTGTTTTATCCTCAATGAATAAATGTCCTTCTCTAGAATTTGTGAATATTGTTATATATCCAAAGATGTGGGGATTAGGTTGATTGGCTATCCTAAATTGCCCCTTAGTGTAAGGAGGCATGTCAGGGTAAATACATGGGGTTATGGGAATAGGGCATGGGTAGGGTTGTTGTCAGTACAGACTTGATGGGCCCAATGGCCACCTCCTGTACTGTACAGATTCTATGATCTGATATGATTGTTGGAGCCTTTCCTGCTCTGCCACCATCTCTTTGGAGGATAGAGGGTTTGTGCCTAACTTTGATCGTAGTTACAGCAACAGAGCAAGACTAGTCCATAAGAAATATAACCTCACGTTAATCTCCTTGGCTTGATCTTCCACCGCTGTGTAAATAGACATTACCCCAGGCTGCTGGGTCAAGTCACATGGCTGTTTTTGTTGGATAGAATCACTTTGGTAACGATGAAAATTGCATTTTTTCCCCCCAGGCTATGGACAGCATTGATTCTTCACTTGTTGCTTGTAAAATCCTGAAAAAGATGTCCTCTGAAGAGAATGACACAGACCTGTCAGAGGAAATGGAAGAGCTGGCCCAGGAGTATGAGGATCGAGCCATTGGTACGCTGAGGTCCAAGACATGTTAGATCTCAGTCCTGAGTACAGGAGTAGTTTCTATTCAGGATCGTTCTCTAAGGTGGAAGAGCACTTCCTTAACCTTCCTCGGGGAGGCGATGGCCTCGTGGTATTATTGCTAGCCTATTAATCCAGAAACTCAGCTAACGTTCTGGGGACCTGAGTTCAAACTCCACCACAACAGGTGGTGGAATCTGAATTCAGTAAAAGAAATACCTGGAATGAAGAATCTATTAATGACTATGCAACCGCTATCAATTATCGGAAAAATTACCTGGTTCATTAATGTCCTTCAGGGAAGGAAATCTGCCATCCTTATTGGTCTGGCCTACACGTGACTCCAGAGCATGTGGTTGACTCTCAACTGCCCTCCAAGGGCAACTAGGGATGGGCAATAAACACTGGCCAGCGATGCCCAAGTCCGATGTATAAAAACAAAATCGCTGCCATTTGTTAGTTGTTTAATCTTTGCGCTCAATCCTTGGGGAACATGGAAGGATTTATGGATTGATTAACACACTAACAAACAGAGATGTGGACGCTCCTTCTACCTTCACCGGAGGGGTGGAGGATTGGTGATGGATGGAGACTGTCTTGTCTTGTCCAGGGTCTTTTGGGCTCCTCCACCCAGACTCAGGTTTCTCACTGGGGACGCGATGCTTAGGAACGTCTGAACGTCTGGGGAATGGAACTCTGTACCTCCTGATTCAGAGCTTTGGACATGTGTGGACGACAGGAATTCTGACTCACAGCCTGAGATCCAGACTCTGTGAAAATGTGTCGCCCGCTTAAAATAAAGAGATGAAACCTTAACCAGTGAATCACAGCTTCAGTAAAACAATTACCCCAGTTTGCACCCAGTGATAGAAACACATCTGAGCCAGTTGTCTCTCTTTACCTGGGATGCGAGGCCCCTGCAGGCAGTTCATAGAATATTCCAGATCTCTCACCAACATAATATTTTTCCACGTGCTTTGTTGTAATAAGAAAAATGCTGGAAAAATTTGGCAGGGCAGGCGACATCCGGGGAGAAAAGGATAGAATTACAAGCAGAATTTTCCCCATCTGAGGATAGCAAGAGTGGAGATGGGCTAAAGTAAGAGGGGGCCACATTACAACAGTTCCCTGGCACATCCTCATCACGAGGGAAGGTTCGAGACCCCAGTTCGGGGTCATTTTGAGCATTTTTGTGGCATTGTGGAGCTCTCTCTCAGTATGTGCACGGGATGCTAGCTTCATGGAGAAAGCAACATGGACCCTAGGAAAAGGAGTAGGCCATTCTTCGAGCCTGCTCTATCATTCAACATGATCACGGCTGATCCTCTATCTCAATGCCATACTCCCGCTTTCTCTCCCTCGATGCCACTAAAATGTAAAAAAAAATCTATCTCTTGAATATATTCAACAATTTGAGCTTCACAGCCTCCTGTGGTAGAGAATTCCACAGGCTCACTTTCCTTGGAATGAAGAAATATTTCCTCATCTCAGTCTTAAATGGTCTACCCTCTATGTACCCCGGTTCTAGATTCTCCAACCAAGGGAAACATCCTCCCCGCATCCAGTCTGTCCAGCCCTGATAGAACTTTATACATTTCAACCTGATCTCCTCACACCCTCCTAAACACTAGTGACTCAATCAAACCAACCTCTCCTCATAGCACAGTCCCACCAATCATGATATTAGCCTAGTGAACCTCCCAGACACTCCAGAGTCAATGGAATTTTGGAAGATAACCACCAATGCATCCGATATTTCTAATGTTACTTCCTTTAACACTCTGGGATGAAGATTATCAGCCCATGGTGATTTGTCAGCCTTTAACCCCAATCATTTCCCCATTTTCCTACTAATACCAATTTCCTTCAATTCTGCCCTCTCTTTGGTTCGCTAACATTTCTGTGGGGTTTATTTGAGTAAGGTTTCCCAATCCATTCTTGTCTGTACCCCCTTTATTTAGATTCAGGACCCTAGTTTTGGATTTGGCTACGTCAGTCTCCGTCTTAACGAAACATAATATAGTTGCTCTTTCCCAAGGACCCTGCACCGAGATTGTAAATTAATCCTTTCTCATTGCACAGAACCCCCCAATCCGCAATCTGGAATGTGAGACCAATCCAACCGTTATTTTGCAAATTGTGTTTGTGTCTTTCTACGCCCTGTTTGTGAACTGACAGAGGGACAACACTCCGAAAGCTAGTGGCTTTTGCTACCAAATAAACCTGTTGGACTTTAACCAGGTGTTGTGAGACTCGGGCACTCAAGCAGCCTAGCGAGTGAAATCAAACTGCTATCAGTGGTAAAAGCTCCTACTCAGTGTGACTGGTGGTAGACTGGCCTCCCAGAGACACCCATACCCTAAGAATGAATGAATTTTTAGAAAGTTCCCTCCATCTCTGTAAACTTTCAGTCCTTCCAACTCTGTGGCTTTAAAGGGACAGTCCAACTTGAACTTGCGAGTTAGCAGATGAATAATACACTGATGACGCGATATAATATTCCTGTTATTGTAACCTGATGTAAAAGTTAAGGATGATTCTAAAACTCTCCTGTGTTTTTCGTGTTTGTAATTGTTCCTTTCTCTTTAACCAAAGGCCTATTCACGGAGTGTTACAGGAAGCATGCCAAGCGGGCACAGAAGATGCTGGTTAGGGTATCCAGCACCTGGGGAAACACAACGTGTTTGCGCCTGGCCTTAGAAGCCGAGAGCCAGAAGTTCATGGCACTGGGGGGCGTTCAGGTCTGACTTGCGTCTGTTTTTCTGGTGGGTGACCATGGGGGAGCGAGCGTAGCGAGTGGAACTAATTGAGTAACTTTCTCTTGGTTACAAGGTGCGGAATGACTTTCTTCTGTGTGAAGAATATGTTCACCCACCGTCACCACATCCTCTGCTATTCTCATAGCTCTATACGCACAGAGGCTGCAGAGTTTGTCTGATAAAAGCCCTTATGAAATGTCTTTTGAAGTCTTGCTGAACTCCTGGGCCTGGTCTGTTTGCTGGGAGGCACCGGAGGAGGCCACGAGTCTCCCAGACTAACCAGCGTGACCAGCTCTGTGCCAGAAATTGGCGTGGGACTGATTACAATAGGGAAATCGCGACTGACATTTCATTAGTGGGCCTAGGATTGAAATCTCTGGGCCTGCTAACATCACCCCACCCTCGCTGGGATGTGCTCCCCCAGCGGGATTTACAATTGCTTGCCCGCTAACGGTGGCCCAACCCCACTGGAGGGCCATTGAGGCCATGCATCCCCTCAGAAACCGTGGGGGGGTAGGGAGGCGTCGCCCCCTTGGGCAGTGCCAGCCCGGGCAGTGCCAGCCTAGCCCCCTGACACTGCCAAATGGGCACCTTGGAACCATCCACTGGGCATCGGGCAGTGCCAAGGGTGCTGGGTGGGAGGGGGTGGGGCCTATTGCGGGGGGAGGGGGGCACGATTGGTTGGGGGGGGACCTGCTGCCTTGGGATGAGTGGAAGATGGAGGGGAGAGGTGATTGGGGCTGGCCACTCAGGTGGGAAGGGTAAATGGGGGGGGGCTGACTGTAGGGGATTGAGAGATCGGGGCTGGCCAGTTTTGGGGGGTGGAGGGGGGTTGGGGCTAGCGCAGGGAGGTCCGGGAGGCCAGTGATTGAATAGTGGGAGGGGGTTGGGAAGGCCAACGATGGGGGGATTGTGCCAGTTAGGCTGGCTGGTGATCTGGAGGCTGAGAATGTGTGGCACTGCCCCTACGCAGATCTCGGCGCTGACAGATCAGCAGAGACACAGTGGCCCGCTCAGCGACCTGCTGCTGGCCTCTCCAGCGAGACTAGACCCCGCTCCCAGATTTCCAGGGTGAATCCCACCCTGTGATGCACCGAGCGTGGGAGATCCATTCTCAAAACCACCATGAAAAGAAAAGTGGGATTTACTCCCATTTTTTCCACACACTGGAATGTTTCTGGGAGAATCCCAGCATGATTTTTCTTTCTGCCTCCTTCTCTTGCAGGCCTTGTTGACCAAGATCTGGTGGGGAGAGCTCTCGGTCGATACAAACACCTGGCAGGTGCTGCTCTGCCTGTTTCTCTGGCCCGTCATTTACTCAAACCTCATCACCTTCAGGTAGGAGCCCGGTCTCTATATTCGCCGGTAGCCTCCGCCAACCTCCAACCTCTGTGTGAGGGGCTGGGCCAACACTCTGCATCGCGGGGACCCAGATCAGGAATTTATTGAGGAGGCAGGAATTGGAGATAGAACGTGTTTCTCTGGGTTAATCAGAAATGCCATTACTTTGTGTGATTTTTTGCGCTTTGCATCTACTGGGTACAACAGCCTTGTATTCGAGAATCTGAGAATTATAACATCCCTACAGTGCAGGAAAGGCCATTTGGCCCATTGACTCTGCACCAATTCTCTGACAGAGTACCTTATCCAGGCCTTCTTCCCCCACCCTATCCCCGTAACCCCACATATTTCCCATGTCTAATCATAGAATCATCGAATCGCTATAGTGCAGAAGGAAGCCACGTATAGTGCTCTTGGATGTTGCTTCGAGAGTTGCCTAGTGCTTCACGTGGTTAGTGTACGCTTAAACTGGACCAACTGACGGGCAACACGACAGCTCGGTGACTATCACTGTCTGCTGTGCAGTTACAGGGACCCGGGTCGGATCTCCGGCTTGGGTCGGTGTCTGTGTGGAGTTTGCACATTCTCCCCGTGCCTGCGTGGGTTTTTCTCCGGGTGCTCCAGTTTCCTCCCACACCCCAAAAACGTGCTTTTAGGCTGATTGGTGTTAATAAATTGTCCCGAAATTGGATCTCCCTTAATCTGGCGCACAGATAATTCCCTAAAATTTGCACCCCTTTATTGTGGAGTCCACTAGATGTAGACAAAAGTCGTAGGTAGAAGGATTGGAATGAGGCACTCACTGAGTGTTAAAATGGGCAGCGCGGGCTTGTAGGGCCAAAGGGCCTGTTTCCTGTGTTGTTCTTTGTTCTTTGAAGCCATTCGCACCATCAAGCCTGCACAATCCCAACCAGGTCCTATCCCCATAACCCTGCTCATCCCCCTGACACTGAGGGGGAATTTAGCACGGCCAATCCACCTAATCTGCACATCCTTGGACTGTGGGAGGAAACCGGAGCCCCCAGAGGAAACCCACGCTGACATGGGGAGAATGTGCAAACTCCACACAGACCCAAGCCAGGAATTGAACCCGGGTCCCTGGCGCTGTGAGGCAGCAGCGTGAACTACTGTGTCCCTGTGTCACTGGATTAGTAATCCTGAGGCACGGACTAATAACCCAGAAGTTCAAATCCTACCGTCAGTTTCAGGAAATTAAATCAATTTAATTAAATAAATCTGGGCTAACAAATGTCTGCATCGCAGTGAGTTTAATACTTAGTAAAACTTATCCAGTTCAATAATGCGGCACGGGGGCACAGTGGTTCGCACTGCTGCCTCATAGCGCCAAGGATGTATATTTGAATCCCGGCTTGGGTCACTGTCTGTGCGGAGTCTGCACATTCTCCTCGTGTCTGCGTGGGTTTTGATTTCCTCCCACAGTCTGAAAGACGTGCTGGTTAGGGTGCATTGACCCAAACAGGTGCCAGAGTGTGGCAACTAGGGGAATTTCACAGTAGCTTCATTGCAGTGTTAATGCGAGCCTGACTTGTGACACTAATAAATACACTTTAAAACTTTAGCCACAGTGCTTTCTTAGCTAACTTCTAACTGGACAAGGAAACTTTTTGGTTAGGTAGTTAAGAGTGGTAAATAAATGCTGCCTCGCCAATGATATCCAAACCCCATGAATGAATACATTTAAATACAAAAACAACTTGCTCTAACTCCACAGCACACTGGGGCAAACATTATCACCCTGTTGCCTGCAGTGGCTGTAATGTAGAGTTATTTCCAAATGGACCACAATGTTGGGGAACTTTGAACAATGAAACCAGAGGTAGAAGCAGAGGCAGGTCCAATTTCATCTTTTAAAAGCATTTAAACAGTTACATAAGTAAGCTGGGTGCAGAGGGATACGGGCCAAAAGAGAACCATTGGAAATAGCTTAAAGGTAAAAAAAATGGGCAGTATGGACAAATTGGGCTGAAGGGCCTGTTTCCATGCTGTAAATGTCTATGACTCTGTGACTCTGTGTAATGAACAGCTTGGAACTCCAATTCTGACCATCACCAGTGGATGGCACCCACAGACAAAGCAAGCCATACCCACTCACTGTAATGACAGATGCTGAAGGGAGACCTGATAGAAGCCTACAAGATTATGAGAGGCATGAACAGAGTGGACCGTCAGAAACTTTTTCCCAGGGTGGAACAGTCAGTTACCAGGGGGCACAGGTTTAAGGAGCGAGGGGCAAGATTTAAAAGAGATGTATGAGGCAGATTTTTTACACAGAGAGTAGTGGGTGCCTGGAACTTATTGCCAGGGGAGGTAGTGGGAGCAGATACGGTAGTGACTTTTAAGGGGTGTCTTGACAAGTACATGAATGAGATGGGAATAGAGGGATATGGTCCTTGAGAGGGTAGGGGGACAGCATGGTCAGTGCAGGCTTGGAGGGCCAAAGGGCCTGTTCCTGTGCTGGAATTTTCTTCGTTCTGGTTGCTTTGCCATTTGGATTCCCCACCTGCCCTCACATTGCTGTAAGATTCCAGTAAAGCCCCACACAGCACCGGGCCTTCCCATTCCGCACATTCTGGACTCAACACTCAGGCAAAGACCTAAGACCATGAACTCTGTCCTCCATATATCTCTCAAAATAGTTTCAGATTTCCATACACAGCTCCCTGTGTCCCTGAGCAGTCTGTAGAAATGTGTCAGAATCTATACTGATTCTCCTTATCCATTCTATCCAAAGGAATCAGGCAGGATTTTACCGCCTCACTGAAGGAGGCCATTCGGTCCATTGAGTCTGCACAGACCACGATTCCAGCAGGCCCTATTCCCGCAACCCCACATACTTACTCTGCCAATCCCCCCTGGCACTAAGGGGCAATTTAGCATGGCCAATCCACCTCACCCGCACATCTTTGGGACTGTGGGAGAAAACCGGAGCACCCGGAGGAAACCCACTCAGAGACGGGAAGATTGTACACGCTTCACACAGACAGTGATCCGAGGCTGGAATTGAACCCGGGTCCCTGGCATTGTGAGGCAGCAGTGCTATCCACCGTGCCACTGTGCTGTTCCCATGTCTCGTCATCCAGATGGAAAGTCACCCTTCTATTCTCTCAGCCTCAGTTTTGTGAACTGGTTGGCTTTTTGCGTGGCCTTTTTGCACTTGGAACCTCAATAATTATACACAAGTGCGTTCCCTTCCATGTCGCCCATCGGGTTGGCAGCTGGTTTGCCCGCGTGCCCTCAATTGATGGGTTTGGAGGTCCGAGCGCCATATTTAACCACCAATCCCCCAGCACACGGGTATCGTTCTCTCCAACCCACCAGACCATGCAGGATATCAGCAACCCAGTGAGAAAAAGGCCAACCTCAAGAGGGAGTCTGTTCCTCAATTCAAACACCCTTTGCCCCCAAGCCCATCACCTGCAAGAAGCCTATGCCCCTCTTGGACCAACGCATCCGGACACATCCCATTCCCAGTCAATTGTTACAGGATTCCTTTCACTCCCTTGTTTGTGAGGTTTCATGCAACCTTTTCAAGCTCTTGTTTCCCTCCCCAGGGTCCTCCCCCTGCCTTCCATTACTCCTCATCCTCCCCCACCTCCCTCTGCCTTCCATTGTGAGCTCCCCCCCCCCCCAACATCTTCTGACAAAGGATCATCCAGACCCGGAACGTTGGAGCTCTGGTTTTCTCCCTCTCCCCAGAGATGCTGCCAGACCTGCTGAGATTTTCCAGCATTTTTGCCTCCTTCCACATTGCCCCATCCCACTGACCTCACCTCACAGCCCAGGTGAAGTTTGGACCTTTGTTGAAATGGTTGCATCAGTGCGGTGCTGTGTGTACGGACCCCGGGGGGGGGGGAACGGCGACCCTGGCACTCACTCCCCAACCCCTTTACTGATTCAACTCAGAAACATGGGCTAAAGGATCCACTAGGATGTGTGTGTGTGTGTGGGGGTGTGTGTGTGTGTGTGTGTGTGTGTGGAGTGGGGGAGTGGAGGGGGTGTCTGTGGATGGGGGAGTGTGGGCAGATGGGGGGGCAGTTTGGGGGTTGGGGGGAGTGTGGGCAGATGGGGGGCAGTTTAGGGGTTGGGGGGGATTGTGGGCAGATGGGAGGGGGCAGTTTGGGGGTTGGGGGGAGTGTGGGCAGATGGGGGGCAGTTTAGGGGTGGGGGGGGGATTGTGGGCAGATGGGAGGGGGCAGTTTAGGGGTTGGGGGGGATTGTGGGCAGATGGGAGGGGGCAGTTTGGGGGTTGGGGGGAGTGTGGGCAGATGGGGGGGCAGTTTGGGGGTTGGGGGGGATGGTGGGCAGATGGGAGGGGGCAGTTTGGGGGTTGGAGGGAGTGTGGGCAGATGGGAGGGGGGCAGTTTGGGGGTTGGGGGGGATGGTGGGCAGATGGGAGGGGGCAGTTTGGGGGTTGGGGGGAGTGTGGGCAGATGGGGGGGGCAGTTTGGGGGTTGGGGGGGATTGTGGGCAGATGGGAGGGGGCAGTTTGGGGGTTGGGGGGGGAGTGTGGGCAGATGGGGGGCAGTTTGGGGGTTGGGGGGAGTGTGGGCAGATGGGGGGGCAGTTTGGGGGTGGGGGGGAGTGTGGGCAGATGGGGGGGCAGTTTGGGGGTTGGGGGGGAGTGTGGGCAGATGGGGGGCAGTTTGGGGTTGGGGGGGAGTGTGGGCAGATGGGGGGGCAGTTTGGGGGTTGGGGGGGATTGTGGGCAGATGGGGGGGCAGTTTGGGGGTTGGGGGGGGAGTGTGGGCAGATGGGGGGCAGTTTGGGGGTTGGGGGGAGTGTGGGCAGATGGGAGGGGGCAGTTTGGGGGTTGGGGGGAGTGTGGGCAGATGGGGGGGCAGTTTGGGGGTTGGGGGGGATTGTGGGCAGATGGGAGGGGGCAGTTTGGGGGTTGGAGGGGGAGTGTGGGCAGATGGGGGGCAGTTTGGGGGTTGGGGGGAGTGTGGGCAGATGGGAGGGGGCAGTTTGGGGGTTGGGGGGAGTGTGGGCAGATGGGGGGGCAGTTTGGGGGTTGGGGGGAGTGTGGGCAGATGGGGGGGGCAGTTTGGGGGTTGGGGGGAGTGTGGACAGATGGGAGGGGGCAGTTTGGGGGTTGGGGGGAGTGTGGGCAGATGGGGGGGCAGTTTGGGGGTTGGGGGGGAGGGTGGACAGATGGGAGGGGGCAGTTTGGGGGTTGAGGGGGGAGTGTGGACAGATGGGAGGGGGCAGTTTGGGGGTTGGGGGGAGTGTGGGCAGATGGAGGGCAGTTTGGGGGTTGGGGGGATTGTGGGCAGATGGGAGGGTGCAGTTTGGGGGTTGGGGGGATTGTGGGCAGATGGGAGGGGGCAGTTTAGGGGCTGGGGGGATTGTGGGCAGATGGGAGGGGGCAGTTTGTGGGTTGGGGGGGAGTGTGGGCAGATGGGAGGGGGCAGTTTGGGGGTTGGGGGGATTGTGGGCAGATGGGAGGGGGCAGTTTGGGGGTTGGGGGGGGAGTGTGGGCAGATGGGGGGGGCAGTTTGGGGGTTGGGGGGGGGGAGGGATTGCCTGCACGCTTGTGACTAACCGTGTCAGATCTCATGGAGGGTGATGAATATTTCTCTGTAGCTGACACCACTCTTCAATTAGCATTGCCCCAGTCTGACAGCTCTGCCCACTAACTCACCACCGAGTGCGTGAGTGCCACTGATGGCATCCTGCATGAGGACTGGTGTCGGTAGGCCAAATGCCAGGGCGGATTGTAAGGGGTGCGTGGATGGCGAGTGGGAGCAGGGAGGGGATAAGGAGGCCAGTTACATGGGAGATGAAGGTGTGAGTGGCAGAGTGAGTGGCGGTTTTCCCCTTGAGTTGGCACTGAGTGAGATTCCGCTGGGTGCGTGGGTACAGAGTGATGAGAGGAGTGACTCGCCCTGCTGGAAAGACCGTTCATTCCCTCCCTGCGCTGCCTGCCCCCCCACCCCCCGACTCTGCAGAGAGCTGGCAGCACCGCCAAGTGGGATTGGGCACCTTGCCTCCTCCCGTGACAGGATGTGCCAACGCTTGCTCCTCCAACAGTCTGCCAAAGGATGTCTCCCCGTAAAGCGAGGGGGCAGATTACCCCAGCGGCCAACCTCTGCTCTGAAGAGGTGGCTGGGGCAGCTTTTAAATGGGGTACCCGCTGATTGAGAGGCACTCAGCTGATGGCAGGGTGGGTGAATCAGAGACTGGCAACCACGAGAGACGGCGTGAAACCCTTGGAGATATTTCCTTGTGCAAAGTAGCTAAACCCCGTCTATCGAGTCTTCCACTGGATCCAGGTCTGGGGACTGTGGGAGGGGGATGGTTAGGTGGTGGAGGTCGGGGGGGGAGCGGTCCAGCTCCGGGTGGGTTAAGGCAGGCAGCTTGTGTTTGCTACAATCCAGTAACACAGGGAGAATTCAGCCAGAACATTCCTATCGGTTACCTGGCTCCTAATGGTCAGAATCTTCCCAAGCCTCACAAAACACATTGTTTACTTTGTTTTAGAAGGGACGAAGAAAGGGGAAAGAGAAAGCAAAGCAGCCGGGAGCGGAACACAAACTCACCTGTCAACGGGAACCTGAACTTTGGACAACGTTCCATTTCACAGTGAGTACAGAGCAGCAACTCACATCGCCATCTCTCTCATTAACTGGGTACGAATGTTTTGTCTCTGTCTTTCTTTCGCTCATTCAATGTCTTATTCCATCTCCTCTATCTGTATTTCTTTTTATATGTGTATGTGTGTGTGTTTGTATATGTGTGTGCATGTATGTGTGTGTGTTTTTATGTGTATATGTGTGTGTTTGTAAGTGTGTGTGCATGTATTTGTGTATGTGTTTTTAATGTGTGTGTTTGCATGTGTGTGCGCATGTATGTGTGTGTTTTTTATGTGTATATGTGTGTGTTTGTATAAATTATGTATGTATGTGTGTGTGTGTTTTATGTGTGTGTGTTTTTATGTGTATATGTATGTGTTTTTTGTATGTGTGTGTGCATGTATGTGTGTGTTTTTTATGTGTGTATGTGTGTGTGTTTTTGTATGTGTGTGTGTTTTTGTATGTGTGTGTGCATGTATGTGTGTGTTTTTTATGTGTGTATGTGTGTGTGTTTTTGTATGTGTGTGTGCATGTATGTGTGTGTTTTTTATGTGTGTATGTGTGTGTTTTTGTATGTGTGTGTGCATGTATGTGTGTGTTTTTTATGTGTGTATGTGTGTGTGTTTTTTATGTATATGGAGAACAGTTAATGTGGTTCCGCTTTTTAAGAAGGGTTGTAGAGATAAGCCAGGGAACTACAGACCGGTGAGTCTGACGTCAGTGATAGGGAAACTATGAAAGAAACCTCTGAAGGAGAGTGTTTATCTCCACTTGGAGAGGCAAAGCTTGATCAGGGATAGTCAGCGTGTCCTCATGTGCAGCCTGGGAGGGTGGTGGAGGTGGGGAAACTCACATTCTTTTAAAAGATGAGCACTTGACACATCAGAACATTCAGGGCCAAGGTGCTGGCAGAGGGGATCAGGCGAGAGTTCAAGTGTCTCTAATGTGTCGGCCCGGACTCGATGGGCCGAAGGGCCTCTGTATGATTCTGGATCTGTGAAAAGGCAGGTTGTGTTTGGTGAATTGAATTTTCTCTCAGTGAGGTAACAGGGGAGGTTGATGAAGGGATTCCAATGGACATTGTCAGATTAATCACCAAAACTGAACAGCAGGATCTGTGTCAGCTCTGATTTTAAAAATTGGTTAAGGCACGGTGGCACAGTGGGTTAGTGCTGCCCCTCACAGCGCCAGGGACCTGGGTTCAATTCCCAGCTGGGGTCACTGTCTGTGTGGAATCTGCACGTCCTCCCCGTGTCTGCGTGGGTTTTCTCCGGGTGCTCTGGTTTGTGGCTGGAGCCCGAAAGATGTGCTGGTTAGGTGGATCGGCCATGCTGAGTTGCCCATCTGTGTCCTAAGACGTGTAGGTTAGATGGATTATCCATGGGAAATGTGTGGGGTTACGGGGATAGGGCCTGAGGAAGTATCTGTCAGGGAGTTGGTACAGACTCAATGGGCAGAATGGCCTCTCCAAGTAGGGATTCCATGAGGGGAGAGAGTGAGGGTAATTACTGTCGCTGCCTTTGAGGTTCTTGATGGCACGCGCTAATGGAACTCGGTCTAACCTGGGCACTTACTTCCACTGGTGGGGTAACTGGGCTTTGTATTTAACCTTTTGTAACCTTGGAGTAACCTGAGACAGTTTAGAGGGAGCTTTACCCTGTATCTAATTCAGGCTTTACTCACCGTGG
>NC_137334.1:195000-275000 GCF_965287045.1 Carcharhinus amblyrhynchos | reverse complement strand
GCGGTCAGTAGTGGTGTTTGCCTGTGCGGTCAGTAGTGGTGTTTGCCTGTGCGGTCAGTAGTGGGGTTTGCCTGTGTGGTCAGTAGTGGTGTTTGCCTGTGTGGTCAGCAGTGGTGTTTCCCTGCATGGTCAGCAGTGGTGTTTGCCTGTGCAGTCAGTAGTGGTGTTTGCCTGTGCGGTCAGTAGTGGTGTTTGCCTGTGCGGTCAGTAGTGGTGTTTCCCTGTATGGTCAGTAGTGGTGTTTCGCTGTATGGTCAGCAGTGGTGTTTGCCTGTGCGGTCAGTAGTGGTGTTTCCCTGTATGGTCAGCAGTGGTGTTTTCCTGTGTGGTCAGTAGTGGTGTTTGCCTGTGTGGTCAGTAGTGGCGTTTGTCTGTGTGGTCAGTAGTGGCGTTTGCCTGTGTGGTCAGTAGTGGTGTTTGCCTGTGCGGTCAGTTGTGGTGTGTGCCTGTGCGGTCAGTAGTGGGGTTTGCCTGTGCGGTCAGTAGTGGTGTTTGCCTGTGCGGTCAGTAGTGGGGTTTGCTTGTGCGGTCAGTAGTGGGGTTTGCCTGTGCGGTCAGTAGTGGGGTTTGCCTGTGCGGTCAGTAGTGGTGTTTGCCTGTGCGGTCAGTAGTGGGGTTTGCCTGTGCGGTCAGTAGTGGGGTTTGGCTGTGTGGTCAGTAGTGGTGTTTGCCTGTGCGGTCAGTAGTGGGGTTTGCCTGTGCGGTCAGTAGTGGGGTTTGCCTGTGCGGTCAGTAGTGGGGTTTGCCTGTGCGGTCAGTAGTGGGGTTTGCCTGTGCGGTCAGTAGTGGTGTTTCCATGTGTGGTCAGTAGTGGTGTTTGCCTGTGCGGTCAGTAGTGGGGTTTGCCTGTGCGGTCAGTAGTGGGGTTTGCCTGTGCGGTCAGTAGTGGTGTTCGCCTGTGCGGTCAGTAGTGGGGTTTGCCTGTGCGGTCAGTAGTGGGGTTTGCCTGTGCGGTCAGTAGTGGGGTTTGCCTGTGCGGTCAGTAGTGGGGTTTGCCTGTGCGGTCAGTAGTGGGGTTTGCCTGTGCGGTCAGTAGTGGGGTTTGCTCATGTTGTGTTCCCATTGTTCCTAGTCTGCCTTAGATAAACATCTGATTGCAGTGTCGCTCGGCTCATCAACATATCAAATTTATGATGAATTTATAAATCTGGAATTGAGAGCTTGTCCTAGTAATGGTGACCATGACAACCATAATCAATTGTAAAAAACCTTCTGATTCACTGATATCCTTTAGGGAAGGAAATCTGCCACGCTTACCTACATAAAGTGAAAGTAAAGTTTATTTATTATCACAAGTAAGGCTTACATTAACACTGCAATGAAGCTACTGTGAAATTCCCCTAGTCGCCACAGTCCGGCACCTGTTCAGGTCAATGCACCTAACCAGCACGTCTTTCAGACTGTGGGAGGAAACCGGAGCATCCGGAAGAAACCCAGGCAGACACGGGGAGAATGTACAGACTCCAACAGGCAGTGATCTGAGCCGGGAGTCGAACCCCGGTCCCTGGTAATGTCAGGCAGCAGTGCTAACCACTGTGCCACCTACATGTGATTCCAGGGATCAGCAACAATGTTGGTTTTGCCAGGTCCACTCACATTCCATGAAAGAATCAAGAGAAAAAAAAACGACACCAATATAAATTCGGTTTGAAATGGGAAAGAGAACGGATTTGTTTTTAAATTAATTTTCACTGTCACGCAAAGCAAGTGAGAGAAATCATTCTTCTTAGATCAGGATGATTAGTTTGAACAAAAGGACGTAGCTGGAAGAGATAACAAGTCATATGAAACCGTGCTAAGCTTTTCATGTAACCGTGTTTAATTGAGATGCTTGCTGAGATATATCTATTCAGTAATGTGTGGGAGGATTGGGCTGAATCGATGGAATTGAGTAATATCTCAGTTCACCGGGTGGATGGGAGACAAACACATTGTAGATGCTTATTAGTCAGCCTCATTAACAGGCCGAGTCATAAATACCTGCTGTGAGGTTAGTGTGGTGCACAGATGGATGAATTGGGATGGTGAGACTGGGACAAACAGCTCATGAGGTTGTAAGGAACAGATGAGATAAAAATATGGTCAAAATATGTGCAAAGGTCCAGAAAAGTAAGAATAAAAGATTGACATCAAAAGGTGGAACATTTAATCCAAAGATTAGACAAAGAGCTCAAGGGCCTTGTGACGGTATTTTGAAATGAAATAAATCTTTACAGGACCGAAAGGCCTCATCGATAATTCATCCAAGCATCAACACCTGAAATATGGCATAAATTAAGAATTTGGGATGGTTCTTTGAACCGGGCTGGTGGTGGGGAGGGGGATGTGTTAGGGTTAGGCGGGTGGAGGGGCAAGGACTCTGAAGGAAGACTCCAGTCAAACCTTTTGAATTCCAGAATTCAGGAAGACCTGAATACTGAGAAGGGATGTGGAAGAAGAAAGAAGATCTGTCCTTGCAGGTCAGCCGTCCGAGAGTGGTACTTGTCATGGTCACGTTTCTGTGTAACGTTTCATTCTATCTCAATCTTATTACACTCAATAAATCTCCATATCTCTTCTCACTGCGGCTTTTGTTGAAACTAGTCTATTCCCATATTTGTTGGACTTGAACCTTTGAATGTTTGATTGGATGGTGTTAATTCTCAATTAACTATAATTCAGATTAAAATTCTCACACAGAATGCTGAAGATTCTTCTCCAATCCACTCCTACTTTCGGTTCCCTCCTAATAGTTTGATCAAACTTTTGATCAGCTGTGGTCAACATCTGTCTGATGACCCTCTTTTGAATGAGCTGGGATATTTCGCTATACACAGGGAGTCACATCCCAGGGTTAATGTTATCTTGTTGGTAAAATCTTACCTCAGATATACAAGTTATATTTATATAACCTTCTTCTTGTCAAAGTTATCTCCAAAGTGTCTCTGTGATCTGAGCTCTGTTAAATCAAAGCTCACGTGTTAACTTATCTCAGTATCTCCCACACGATGCCTGACAGAGGGGCGTTAGTGTGTAACCCACTGGAAGGTGTGTCAATTTTAGCTCAGTCTCAGGAACTGATTAAGCAAATCCTCCCTCGAGTTACTGCATCAAATGTCTTTCCCAGAAAGATGTCACTAGATAAAAGAATGCAAGACCTCCCCCGAAGGTGCATTTGATGCAATTAATGAACAACTAAAACTGTTTCTTGAAAATCTCAAACTGCAACTTTCATTTCTGACACTTTTATAAGCACATTAGAAGATTGGAATTACTGCAACATGTCCTGTCAATTTTCGAGCTGTGTGGTTTAGCCCTCACTCCATTAGGTGGAATCGTTGGGTCACACACACAATCAATGCTGCACCAGATATTTCTCTGGTGATTTTTGAAATCACTGTCCTTGTGACTCTGCTTTGAGACTGTTCTATTGCTCCAAGCAGTTTGGTGCCTTTCAGCTGCTATCTACTGGGATTTTCAGCCTTGACCTGAATCTGTGTTTTGACAATTTGTTCTGTGCTCAGCATTAGAACCACATGATTCTCGCATGGCCCAGTGACACAAAGCCAGGCAGAAAAACATGTTTGAATTCACTGCACAGCAATTTTAGCCAGCACATCCTTCTTTAGATATGGAACCAAAATTGCTCACAATACTCCAAATGGGGTCTGACTAAAGCTTTATACAGCCTCAGAAATACAACACAGAGTGTCCAACTGTTTACACCGCAGGTTTGTATTGAGAAGAGTTTTGTCCCAAATGTCCTGATAAAATGAATGTCCTGGAAGTCGGAGAACCTTATCTGTTGGGTCTTCCCCACTCACCTGACGATGGAGCAGCACTCTGAAAACTCTTGGCGTTGGCTGCCAAATAAACCTGTTGGACTTTAACCTGCTGTTGTGAGACTTCTTACAGTAATATGATGTGAGCCAGGGTTCCTGTTGAAGTGAACTTTAGCATGGACAAAGTGTCTTCACCCAAGGGAATGCAGCATATCACTGCTACATCAGTCAGTCGACGTAGACTGAATGGGTGAAACCTCCAATTTATATCAAGCTTGATGGGCCCACCACCCTTTTACTGATCCAGGGATCTTCTCCTTCATTCACAGCACAAACAGGCCCTTCGGCCCACAAGTTGCACTGATCATATCCATACCTACCAGGCCTATCTGTAACTCTCAATCCCATTAGATCCCATGTACTCATCCAGAAGTCTTTTAAAAGACCCCAGCGAATTCGCCTCCACCACCACCGACAGTAGCCGATTCCACTCACTCACAACCCTCTGAGTGAAAAACTTACCCCTAACATCTCCTCTGTACTTGCTTCCCAGCACCTTAAACCTGTGTCCTCTCGTAGTGACCATTTTAGCCCTGGGAAATAGCCTCCGAGAATCCACCCTGTCTATTCCTCTCAACATTTTATAAACCTCTATCAGGTCGCCTCTCAACCTTCGTCTCTCCAGGGAGAAGAGTCCCAGCTCCCTCAGCCTATCTTCATAAGACATGCCTCCCAATCCAGGCAACATCCTTGTAAATCTCCTCTGCACCCTCTCAATAGCTTCCACATCCTTCCTGTAGTGAGGCGACCAGAACTACGCACAGTACTCCAAGTGGGGTCTGACAAGGGTCTTATAAAGTTGCAGCATTACCTCCCGACTCCTAAACTCAATCCCTCGATTAATGAAGGCCAGTACACCATACACCTTCTTGACCACATCCTCCACCTGTGAGGAGGATTTAAGAGTCCTATGGACTCGGACCCCAAGGTCCTTCTGCTCCTCAACACTGCTAAGACTCCTACCCCTGATATTGTACTCCTTCATCCCATTGGTCCTGCCAAAATGGACCACTACACATTTATCCGCGTTGAAGTCCATCTGCCACTTCTCCACCCAGTCTTGCATCCTATCTCTGTCATGCTGCAACTTCTGACATCCCTCCAGACTATCCACAACACCACCAACCTTCGTATCGTTGGCAAACTTACTAACCCATCCCTCCACTTCCTCATCCAGGTCATTTATGAAAATGACAAACAGCAAGGGTCCTAGAGCAGATCCCTGGGGCACTCTACTGGTGACTGACCTCGATGCAGAAAAAGACCCATCCACAGCCACTCTCTGCCTTCTGTGGGCAAGCCAGTTCTGGATCCACAAGGCCAAAGCCCCTTGGATCCCATGCCCTCTCACCTTCTTAAGAGGTCTTGCATGGGGGTCCTATCAAATGCCTTGCTGGTGTCCATATAAACCACATCCACCGCTCTTCCTTCGTCAATGTGTTTAGTCACATTTTCAAAGAACTCAACTAGGCTCGTAAGGCACGAACTGCCCTTGACAAAGCCATGCTGACTTGTCCATGCTAACCTATTTTTAACCACTAAGGTAGTCCCAATTGCTGTGCTTAGCCCACACCTCTCTATACCCCATATCTTGGAAATTCCAAGCGGTTATTGGATAGGCACATGGAGGGGATAGCTTGATTTTGGGATTGGACATAGCTCGGCACAACATTGAGGGCGGAAGGGCCTGTTCTGCGCTGTAATGTTCTATGTTCTATGTACTGTGCTGTAGTGTTCTATGTTTCTATACCCATCTTACCCATGTGACTATCCAAATGCTTTTTAAAAGACAAAATTATACCCACATCTACTACCACCCCAAGCAGCCTGTTCCAGACACTCAACATCCTCTGCGTGGGAAAAATTGCCCCTCCGGACCCTTTTGTATCTCTCCCCTCTCACTTTAAACCTATGCCCCCTAGTTTTAGACTCCCCTACCTTGAGGAAAAGATATTGACGATCCAGCTGATCTGTGCCCCTCATTATTTTATAGACCTCTATAAGATCACCCCTAAGTCTCCTACACTCCAGAGAATAAAAGTCCTGGTGTATCCAGCTTCCCCTTATATTTAAAACCATCAAATCCTGGTAGCATCCCAGTAAATCTTTCCTGCACTTTTTCTAGTTTAATAATATCCTTTCTATAATGGGGTGACCAGAACTGTACACAGTATTCAAAGTGTGGCCTTACCAATGTCTTGTACAACTTCAACAAGACGTCCCAACTCCTGTATTCAATGTTCTGATCGATGAAACCAAGCATGCTGAATGCCTTCTTCACCACTCTGTCCACCTGTGACTCCACTTTCAAGGCGCTATGAATCTGTATCCTTGGATCTCTTTTTTCTGTGTAACTTTCCCCAACACCCCACCATTAACTGAATAAGTCCTGCCTCAATTTCATCTACCAAAATGCATCACCTCACATTTATCTAAATTAAGTTCCATCTGTCATTCATCGGCCCACTGGCCTAATTGATCAAGATCCTGTTGCAATCCTAGATAATATTCTTCACTATCCACAGTGCCATCAATCTTGTCGTCATCTGCAGACTTACTAACCATGCCCCCTATATTCTCATCCAAATCATTGATATAAATGACAAATAACAGTGGACCCAGCTCTGATCCCTGAGGCACACCACTGGTCACAGGCCTCCAGACTGAAAAACAACCCTCTGCAACCATCCTTTGGCTTCTGTCACCAAGCTGATTTTATATCCATTTAGATACCTCACCCTGGATCCTGTGAGACTGAACCTTATGCAACAAGCTAACATGTGATATTTTGTCAGAGGCCTTACTAAAGTCCATGTAGAGAATGCTGACTGCGCTGCCCTCATCTAACTTCTTGGCTACCCCTTCAAAAAACTCAATTAAAATTCATGAGACATGGGGATGGGGGGGGAATTCTCCACCCCGCCATGTTAGTTTTCTAGTGCAGCATGCTGGGAGAATCTCACATCTGGGCTTGCGTCTGGCCCGATCTGGGCTTCTAACAATAGGCCGGTGCATTTCAATGGGGTGCAATGATCCCCTGCTCAGTATCAGTAGGGTGCAACGACTTTTGATGGGAGATTGATGAGTCAGGCCCAGACAGGTTTGTGTATTGTACAACTGGCTGGCCTGAGGTTTGACTGTGTTTGATTTTTAATATGCCTAATTCTTTAATTTAGGCTATCCAATTTTATCAGCCTTAAAACTAGGCCCTGTTTCTATGACAAGACATGGGGGGGTCGGGGGGGAAATTCTCCACCCCGCCATGTTAGTTTTCTAGTGCAGCATGCTGGGAGAATCTCACATCTGGGCTTGCGTCCCCGTCACTTGCGTATTTCCCAGTTCCGGATTTCCGACACTGTCAGATCCGTGATGGAAATAAATGGGAACACCAGGTAAGCACTTTACATCTATTGCTAATGTCATATTAATGTGATTAGAACCATAGAAAATTACAGCTCAGAAACAGGCCTTTTGGCCCTTCTTGTCTGTGCTGAACCATTTTTTGCCTAGTCCCACTGACCTGCAGTTGAACCATATCCCTCCACACCCCTCTCATCTATGAACCCATCCAAGTTTTTCTTAAATGTTAAAAGTGACCCCGCATTTACCACTTTCTCCGGCAGCTCGTTCCACACTCCCACCACTCTCTGTGTGAAGAATTCCCCCCTAATATTCCCTTTAAACTTTTCTCCTTTCACCCTTAACCCATGCCTTCTGGTTTTTTTCTCCTCTAGCCTCAGTGGAAAAAGCCTGCTTGCATTCACTCTATCTATACCCATCAAAATCTTATACCCCTCTATCAAATCTCCCCTCATTTTTCTACACTCCAGGGAATAAAGTCCTAACCTATTCAATCTCTCTCTGTAACTCAGTTTCTCAAGTCCTGGGAACATCCTTGTGAGCCTTCTCTGCACTCTTTCAACCTTATTCACATCCTTCCTGAAACTAGGTGACCAAAACTGTACACAATACTCTAAATTCAGCCGCACCAATGCCTTATATAACCTTACCGTAACACTCCAACTTTTATACTCGATACTCTGATCATAAAGTGGGCTGAATTCTCCTCGTCCACTGGCCTCTCCCACCCTGCCAGAATATTTCACTCTAGTGGGGTTTAGAGTAGATCCCCACTTTTGGGGAGCTATTGGAATGAGCCTGCTGGAGTGAAGGGAGCAAAAGTGTGTGGGGTGGTGGGGTTGTGTCTCCAGGGAATGTACCTCCTTTGTATCTGCCCAGGGGGCACCTTGACACTGCCCATTGGGCATGGGGCAGTGCCAAAGAGGTAGGGGTTCTAGGGGGTGGAGTTCTGATGGGGAAGGGTTTGGGGGTAATCAGTGCAGGTGGGGGACCCGCTCCAACTCTGCAAGGGGATTGATGGGGACGAGAGGGAGACCAGTGATTGGTGGTGGGGTGGGGTCTTTGCATCATTGTAGTTTGTGATAATCCCCCCCACACACCCCCGGCTACACACACTCACCATAATCCCCCCAACAGACCCTCAGTTACACACACTCCCCATCGCCCCCACACAGCTCCCCAACAACTCACACTCACCAGCACCCTCTAGTCCCCCTGAATGGAAACAAAATGTGCCCCCATTCCCCCTCACACACCCACACACATGCACATACACACACGTGTGCCTATACACAAACACACGTGCACATACATGCACACACACACACACATGCACCCACATACAACTACACACACACGTGCACAAACACATACATGCACGCACAAACACACACACATATACACACACACACATACATACACACACACGCACACACACACGTGCACACACATATACACGCATGTGCACACACATGCACACATACACACACGTAAACTCAGAACCCATGAAGTCATGGCCACAGACAGTGCTACTTGACAAGTCCTGAGGCTCCACAGGGAATTTCTAGTCAATCCGCCACTATTGACAGAGCTTGCTGCTACAAGCACTACGACCCAGAGTCAGTGCTCTGAGCTGTGTTCATGCTGAGAGTCTGATGAGTTTTTTTTGATATTTTGTCACTATTGTATCTGCTTCCATGACCTCCCCTAGCAGCGAGTTCCAGGCACCCACCACCCTCTGTAAAATAATTCCCTCATATAGCTCCTTTAAATCTTCCCCCTCGCATCTTAAATCTATGTCTCTTCATACTTGACTCTTCCACCCTGGGAATAAGGTTCTGACTATCCACTCTGTCCATGCCCCTCATAATCTTGTAGATTTCTATCAGGTCTCCCCTCAACCTCCATCGTTCCAGTGAGAACAAACCAAGTTTCTCCAACCTCTCATCATAACTAATGCCCTCCATACCAGGCAACATCCTGGTAAATCTTTTCTGCCCCCTCTCCAAAGCCTCCACATCCTTCTGGTAGTGTGGCGACCAGAATTGAACACAATATTCCAAGTACAGCCTCACTAAGGTTCTATAAAGGGGCCATTAAGTGAATTGTATTCCACCACTTGTCCTAATTGAAGGACTTCTTTAAGAATAAAATGGTTTATTATAAACTTCTCTCATTCCTGCCAGAGTTAAATGTTCACATTTATTGTATAAACATCAAATAATATTTCCAGAATTAAACAATGAAATCAAAGCTGTACCAAAGGAGATACAGACCCTCCCAACACAAACCTCCTTTTACACATGGGATCAAGTCACTTTTTCAGACAGTTTTCAGCTCATTCACCAACCTTTCCCAAAAAAAGGGAACTTTTCAAAAATACTGAAAATGATTAAATCTCATCCGAAACGATTGGAATGCTTACTGAGTGAACTTTGCTGATTAAATTACAGAAAACTGACGTGTGACCGGAGACATCAGAGCAAAGGGAGGAGATAAACAGGAAGAAAGTTAATTTTAAAGCGTCTCATTAGAAGTTGGGGGTAGGGTGTTAGCGTGGATAGAGGATTGGTTGTCAAATAGGAGGCAGAGAGTGGGGGTCAATGGGTGCTATTCGGATTGGCGGTTGGTGACTAGTGGGGTGCCCCAGGGGTCGGTGCTGGGGCCTCAGCTATTTACCATTTATATAGATGATCTGGAGGAGGGAACCGAGTGTAGGGTGTCGAAATTTGCTGATGACACCAAGATTGGGGGAAAGGCAAATTGTGCAGAGGGTGTGGAGAGTCTGCAGAAGGATCTAGATAGGCTGGGCGAATGGGCCAGGAAATGGCAAATGGAATTTAATGTTGGCAAGTGTGAGGTGGTCCACTTTGGTAGGAAGAATGGTAGGAAGGACTATTACTTACGGGGCGAAAAACTGCAGCAGGCGACTGTGCAGAGGGACCTCGGGGTCCTTGTGCATGAGTCGCAAAAACCCAGCTTACAGGTGCAGCAGGTGGTCAGGAAGGCGAATGGGATGCTGGCCTTCATAGCGAGGGGGATTGAATATAAAAGTAGGGAGGTCTTGCTGCAGCTGTATAGGGCATTGGTGAGGCCGCAGCTGGAGTACTGTGTGCAGTTTTGGGCGCCGCACCTGCGCAAGGATATTTTGGCCTTGGAGGGAGTGCAGAGGAGGCTTACTAGGCTGATACTGGAGTTGAGGGGATTGAGCTATGAGGAGAGGCTGAATAAACTAGGCTTGTACTCGTTAGAGTTTAGAAGAATGAGGGGAGATCTCATTGAGACGTATAAGATGATGAATGGGATGGATAGGATAGAGGTGGAAAGACTCTTCCCGCTCAAAAAAGACAGTAGGACTAGGGGGCACAGCCTCAAGATAAAGGGGAGGCGGTTTAGAACGGAGTTGAGGAGGAACTTCTTCACTCAAAGGGTGGTGAATCTCTGGAATTCTCTGCCCGTTGAAGTGGTGGAGGCTGCCTCGCTAAATATTTTTAAGAAGCGGGTTGATGGGTTCTTGATAAGAGAGGGGATTAAAGGTTATGGGGAGAGGGCGGGAAAGTGGAACTGAGCCACAACAGATCAGCCATGATCTTATTGAATGGCGGGGCAGGCTCGAAGGGCTAGATGGCCTACTCCTGCTCCTATTTCTTATGTTCTTATGTTCTTAAGTAACTTACTACCTAATTGTTAATATTCAAAGTATTGTTATGCCGTTGCTCCAAGATACTCTCACCGCTTATCAATGTCTGGAATGTGATCTACACCTAATGAGCTGAATCATGTGACATATTCTATACCTGAGTCAATGTCAACACAACTAATAAATGGAACATTATTGTTTCTTTATTATATCACGGAGGTGTTTTCAGTTCAGGTGAAAAGCAACTCCCCGCAGTCTATTCCCAGCCAGGAGATTTCACAAGAAGAATGGTGTTCCCATAATGCACAGTAGATCAATAAAATAAATTGGAGTGTCTTCCTCATGTGCCATCATTAAAATCTGGTGAGCTGCCACAAATTCCAGCTCACGGTCAGCTCATGGACATCTTCACGGGGCTGTTGGAGAGCACAAAAAGCAGATGTGAGCACCCCCCAGCCCCACCCATCTCTTCTGAGACTCTAACCTGCACTGGTGTGAAGGAACAGGTGATGTCTGATCAGTAAGGATAGGCAGCAACACCTCCTCCACAATAAAGCTCAACATCGGTGCCCCACAAGGCTGTGTTCTCAGCTCCCTATTATACTCCTTGTGCACCTATTGCAGCCAAATTCACCTCTAATTCGCTTTTCAAGTTTGCTGACAACACCACCATAGTGGGTCGTATCTCAAACAGTGATGGGACAGAGTACAGGAATGAGATAGAGAATCTGGTGAACCAGTGAGGCAAAAATAATCTCTCCCTCAATGTCAACAAAACAAAGGAGATTGTTATCGACTTCAGGAAGCGTAAAGAAGAACATGCCCTTCTCTATACAGTAGAAATGCTTGAGACCTTTAAGTTTTAGGTGTCCAGATCACCAACAACTTTTCCTGGTCCCTCCACACTGACACCATAGTTAAGAAAGCCCACCAATGCCTTTACTTTCTCAGAAGAGTAAGGAAATTTGGCATGTTAGTTACAACTCTCACCAACTTTTACAGATGCCCCATAGAAAGCATTCTTTCTAGTTGTATCACAGCTTGGTCTGGGCTCCTGCTCTGCCCAAGACCACAAGAAACTACAAAAGGTTGTGAACGTAGCCCAATCTATCACACAAACCAGCCTCCCATCCATCGACTCTGTCTGCATTTCCCACTGTCTCGGGAAAGCAGCCAGCATAATTAAGGATCCCACGCACCCCGGGCACTCTCTCTTCCACCTCCTTCTGTGGGGAAAAAGATACAGAATTCTGAGCTCACGTACCGACTCCAGAACAGCTTCTTCCCTGCTGCTGTCAGACTTTTGAATGGACCTACCTCGCATTAAGTTGATCTTTCTCTACACCCTAGTTATGACTGTAACACTACATTCGGCAGTCTCTCCTTTCCTTCTCTATGAACAGTATGTTTTGTCTGTATAGCGCACAAGAAACAGTACTTCTCACTGCATGTTAATACATGTGACAATAATAAATCAGATCAAAATTACTTTAACATTGTTCATATTTATGATGTATTATATGCTGATCTGCAATATGCGAGCTTTAATAATTGGAATGTCCCTCTCCTGCTCCATTACAGTTTTGTTTGGGTACCTATGGTTACATTAATTTTGAAACATGCAAATAGAGACACATTGGAAAATAGTTAACAAAATAAATTTCCCTTTGCAAGGTTTGACTGGCTGAATGGCTTTGTTCTGTGCTGTAGCCATTAAAACTGCTTCCGACACATTTACATCTTTCCATTAATAAGGTGACCAATTCTTTGCACAATACTCCAAATGTGGTCTCACCAATGCCCTGCATATCTGAAACGTGATGTGGAGTTGCTGGCGTTGGGACTGGAATAGGCACAGTAAGGAGTCTCACAACACCAGGGTAAAATCCAACAGGTCATAGAAATCACAGAAAGCCTACAGTACAGAAAGAGGCCATTCAGCCCATCGAGCCTGTACCAACAAGAATCCCCAGAGCCCAGACCTGAGTCCCGTAACCTCACATATGTTACCCGCTAATCCCCCTGACATTAAGGGACAACTTAGCATAGCCAATCCACCTAACTTGTACTTCTTGGACAATGGAAGGAAACCGGAGCAGCTGGAGGAAACCCATGCAGATATGGGGAGAATGTGCAGATCCCACACAGACAGCGGGTGCAGGCAAGATTTGAACCTAGGTTCCTGGCACTGTGATACATCACTGTGCCATTGTGCTGCCCTGTTTGTTTTGTGCTCAGTAGAAGCATGAGGCTCTTTTGTGGCTATAACATACAAGAGTACGGAGCAAGTGCTGGGCAATGTGACTAGAACAGATATGGACTTGATGGCCAGTACAGCCATGATGGGCTGAAGGGTCTCTTTCTGTGTTGTAAAACACTATGACTCTATGGTTAATATTTAGTTAAACATGAAGCTCAATAGTGTTACTTTGCAGCTACCAATGAAGTTTGAAATTCTCATTATTTAAGGATGAACCATCATTTGAGGAATCTGAAACCTCTGGGCTGTTACTCTCCAACTGTCATACTGAACAAAGATGAATATTTGACTTCAAGTTGTGAATGATGATTGTCAAATGCTTTTCCACTGTGCTGGTCCGGTCCCCAGGAATGTTAACTCTGCAGTCATGTGACTGAAATGATCTTTCTGGGATTGTAGTATAATACTCCTGAACAAATGTGTGTATGCGTGTGAGAAAGATCTGAAAGAGCACAACCAGCAGAACTGAATACTTTCTAATACAGCCAAAATCCTGCATTTCTTCCAGCTGCCAAATCTACCTGAGAACCAACTTCCTGGGCATTCATTCAGAATAGGCAGCAGAGCCTTGCATCTAAAAGGCTTTCACTCCAACCAAAGAACCAACTCAGTCAGAAAGGCAATGTCAGGCCCACATTGACTGTGGAACTGAAAATTCTATTTTAATAACAATGACTTTAGCTTCAAAATGCAAAAAGAGGGTGTCCAGTTTATATCAGGTGAACCCCCTAAGCAGGAAACAGCTAAAAACCATTGGTTGAAAGAGGGAATGCAGACTGGAAAAGAGAGAATGTGAGAATAGAGCGGAAATGAACATAAAAGGGAACCCGAAAAATCATCCAGTGGAATGTGAATAGTAAATGGATATTAAGAGCAGGGCTGTGTTTACAAAGGAAGAAGATACTGACACAATATAGGGAGCAGCGGAAATGATTGAGATCATAGCTGTGGTGATAATTAGTTGGTAAGATGCACACATACTGGAATATCCAATGACATCACTGTGAACAGTAAGTTCCACTGAGTTCATTCATTTGAAAATTCACCATTTGAATATATTGTATTTCATTATAAAAAAATTATAAAATTCTCAGAATAATTTAGAGTCTGGATTATATTGATTAGAAAAGTTAACAACCGATAAGAGTTATTAGGGAATGAAGAGAATGAAGTCCATGTAGTGATTGTGGTTAGATTACATCATTGTTCTATAATGTCTGCTATTGCTCTGTGATTTATATAAACATTGAAGAGGAGCAGAGAGCAGACAGAGACAGGAACACAATCCAGTGTCCACCACCTTCTCCATACGGGCAAAATGAAAACTATTCTCTTCATCTTTGCTGCAGCCCAGATCATCTACACTTCTGGTGAGTATTGAAATGTGCTGAGGAATGGCTTTGTTACACTGTTTGTTGTTCTGATCATTGGGGTTTTAACCCAAATAGATAATAATCAAAAATATATTCATCCTAAAAACCCTTTGCTTCCCGATTCAGGAATTCCATGTGAAAATTCTAACGATCCAGAGATTCCAAGAGCAAAACGTGCCTCAATTGGAAAGGTGAATGAAAAATTTGCAACAAGCAACCTCTTCACCATTGTGAAATGTGAAGTGATAAGTGTAAGTTGCACCAAATCCAGTTTACTGCTTTTGTCTCTTTTCTTGTAACAAGCATCCTGAATTGCTTCTATTCTGTATGCAAGGGTTTTACTGTGAGAATCCATATCCACTGCTGACAGGTAAAAAATAACAACTTGGAATATTTTAGATGAATGTTATTTATATTGGAGCAATTTACATATTTTATTAAAAATTGTTCACTTTCTGTCCAACTGATTTACTTCCTCTTGTTACTATTCCTCACTGATTGTTTCAACCTGAAAGATTAGTTTTGAAATTCTCTTTGTAAACCTTTTAATGGGATCTTCCTCTGCAAACTCCTGCTGAGTCGAGGCGGATTTACAATGAAAGATAGCCTACCAGAGCCCAGGCCCCCAAATAACAGGGCAATACCCCTGACAAATAAGTGAGTTTTAACCTCTATAATCGAACTCCATTATTTGATTTCTGTACAAAACTGCATCTAATGTCAGAGAAACCATAACCTGTATCACAAAGAGAGGGAAACAGTATCAGTAACACACTTCAATCAGGTAAAGGTCTCGGTTCTGAGACCCATAAAGCTGGACACCTCAGGGTGACCCAAGGTCACCTGGAGCTCTGAGAGTGTAGAGACCCACACAGAGAGTGAAGGAGAGAGTTCCCATTGCCTCAAACTGCTGGGAGTGCAGAGAAATCTCACTGGTGCTGCCACCCCGCCCCACCCCCCAGTGAACCTGGGCTCTAAAATGTGCTCATTTATAGAATCATAGAGATTTACAGCATGGAAACCGGCCCTTCAGCCCAACTTGTCCACGCCACCCTTTTTTGCAAATCCCTAAGCTAATCCCAATTGCCCACATTTGGCCCATATCCTTCTATACCCATTGTACCCATGGAACTGTCTAAACACTTATTAAAAGATAAAATTGTACCCATCTCTATTACTGCCTCTGGCAGCTTGTTCCAGACACTCAGCACCTTGTGTGTGAAAAAATTGCCCCTCTGGACACTTTTGTATCTCTTCCCTCTCACCTTAAACCTATGTCCTCTAGTTTTCGACTCCCCTACCTTTGGGAAAGGATTGGCTATCTAACTGATCCGTGTCCCTCATTATTTTATAAACCTCTATAAGATCACCCCTCAGCCTCCTACACTCCAGAGAAAAAAGTCCCAGTCTATCCAACCGCTCCTTATAATCAAACCATCAAGTCCCGGTAGCATCCTGGTAAATCTTACTCTTTCTAGTTCAATAATATCCTTTTATAATAAGGTGACCAGAATCGCACACAGTATTCCAAGTGTGGCCTTACCAATGTCTTGTACAATTTCAACAAGACGTCTCAACTCCTGTATCCGGTGTTCTGACCGATGAAACCAAGCATGCCGAATGCCTTTTTCGCTGCTCTGTATTAACTGACATAATCTATATTAACTATGTATTAATTATGTATTAACTGACATAAATACATTAACAAACAAAGCAGGATCAGGGAAAAGAAACAAACTGCAAAGGGGACACCCCAAACAAATCACTGCAGCTTTTGTTGCTGTTTACAGCTTTCGAAATATCCAGGTAACTTTTCACTGTTCAACAGGGATTGGAATTCTTCAACTTACACCAGGTTTACATTTTCTCCAGGCTTACACCAAGGTCCCAATTTCACTTCTGGACTATTTTCATGCTGCCGATTATATATTATATATTTTACACCATAAAATAAACTGATTATTTATTTTGGGACATGCATTGTTTGCGCTATCGATACCGGCAGTAACGTGTGGTAACTACTAACCCTGACATTCTTTTCAAAGAATCCTGTAAGTGTCCAATTGTCTATGGAACACCCTGACCTTGTCACTGTGGTAGTAGTGCATGTTGCAATGTCGAACCAGGGTATTCCAGTTTCCATCTCCTGCCCACCTTGGTTCAGCTGACCTCAGGATGTCAGAAATGCCCCAATTACAGGATAATGAGCAAGGCCAGGCCCGCAACAAGGTATTTGAGAAGAATTTTGAGAAAGCCTCCAATCCGCCAACAATGTTAGGGAGCCAACCCCACCAGTCAAAGGGCATTCCCTGAGCAACTGAGTGCAGGAGGCACACCAGTTCCTGAATAGTATTCTCATCGCTCTCAATCCTATAACCCTCATTGACGGAGATGCACGCATGTCTCATTGACAGGCGCACAAACTCCCTCTTGTGCTGCTTGCAAGAGATCAAGGGCCATGCTGCTCTGAAGCACCACCTTAGAAAAGGACTGAATCTCCCACTGCAGGTTCTGAATGGCATCCACAGTGCTGGTTTCAATTATTTCCATAGTAGCGGAAATATTAGTAATGGCCTTTTCTGAGACTCCAAGACCTGGGGAGGAGGGCTCGGACAAACTGGTGGAAGCCGGTGTTACGGGTAGCTCGTGGATTCGGAACTAACTGTTCCTGACGCTACATGATTCCTCGGTGGGTGTGAAGGGAGTGGATGGATAGGTGCTTGACTCCAAAGGCCTTGGGGATCATGTGACCTATGGTGTAGGTGCTGGCCCAATCAACAGGGAGAGGGTCTTGTCGGCTCCGTTCCCACAAAGCCAGGACGAGCCATTATGAACAAGGGTCAGGTAGCAGAATGTGGAGCTTTGGCAAAAGGTGAGCCAATACTGGGTATGGGGAGATTTCTCCTGGGCATACCAATGGATCTGACAAGTCTGGCTGAGACGTAGAGCCCTCAGGGCTCCTTGGTCTACACACATGGACTGATCCCCATGGTTACAAGGCCCTGATCCCTTAGGATAGATAGCGTCAGAAGGCCAGAATGTAACGAGACCATTGAGAGTGAGATTGTGTGACCGCTGACAGTCACACTCACCCTTGTTGTAGTGGAGTCCAGCCTCAGCTGTGGGGCCTGAGTGATGCATAAGGGGTTGTTAGTGGTACAATCCCAAAAGGATGTCATGGGGCCAGACAGATTGTGGAAGCGAAACCGGGCTTCCCGGTAGTTATAATCAGCAAGGTAAGTACAGGGGCTCAATGGAAGGTCACTCTCCCCATTGTTCCCACGGGCATAATTCCTCCAAACATACAGCCGGTGTCTCAATGGCCACAGGGTTAGGCTGTTTCCTCCAGGTAGGTGCCCATTGGATGAGGACCACCATGGCTTTCACAGACCACTCAAGGTTTGAAGGAGGAGCACAAAAATGCATTTCTGATGAGGCGGGGATGGCAGGGAGGTGAGTACAGAGCCAACATTGGGTCTGGTCACCCTGTGAAGCCACAGCCTGCATTCTTCAAATCGTGAATTGCTAATCCGTGCCCCTGCAAAGGGCAGTACCACCAATGACAACAAAAAATTCACATTTCAAATAGTATCGAGTTCTTGTTTAAGTTTCTTTTTCTGAGGATGTCCGCTACATGTGGGTCACATGTATCCACAAAGGTTTCCTTTCCACCTCCATGCCTGTGTGAGTTGTCAACAGGATGTGGTAAGGTCCCTCCCAGCGAACCTCCAGGCAATGCTTTCTCCGGAAGGTGTTAATGAAAACCTGGTAGACTTAGTAGGTATGGCAGCCCTCAGTGGTATTTGCTTCTGAGTTTCGAAGACCTGGGAATGCAAACCTTTAAGAGAGTTGGTTAGAGCGATGCAAAACTGCATCACTCCTTTGTCCATGGAGTGGATATTCATTTGTTTAATAGTGAGGGGTGGGGAGATAGGTAAGCACATGGGACATCCCATTACAATCTCGTAAAGTCTCAAAGAGATGGTACAATTGGGATGGGAGCGCATGACTATGAGGGCCGGGGTAGGGCTTCAGGACATTGTCACTGGATAATGTCTCGGAAATCCCAGATCGAGGAACATATTCACATAACAGCAACTTAGCCACAGTAACAACGTCATTCTTTCTAGTTGGGCATGCTTCTACTCATTGTGAAAATAAACATACAATATCAAGTACATAGCTATACCCCATCCATTTGGGCAATTTATAAAGTCCATTTGTAGCTGTACAAAAGGGCCCCAGGGTTGTGGGCTTGCTGCAACCACTGGCGATGTCTTTCCAGGGTTATTGCTGTGGCAGACCAGGCACCGAGCAGCAATTTTTCCTGCCAAGGTGGGAAATCCTGGTGCGAAGCACGACTGCTGCACTGGCCTGATCATCCGCCCCTTTTCTTGCATGGGTAAACTCATGTAAGATGTGGGCAAGCCAGGGCAGGTGTGCTATAGTAGGATCCCACCCTGTGAGATTGGGTGAGTACGGCCTGGGAGAAGCCATTTTACTCGTGGACAGAAAAGGTTAAAGTGCTTATTGTAGTTTCGTAGCACTAATCCAGGTACAGAGGTTACAGCAGCTTCTGAATCAAGGAGGGATTGTGAGATCCTCTGTATGATTTGCCCAGTTAAAAGGCTTAATTTCAAGGCATTTCTGCCTTGTGCTGTGCTTTAAGCTAACAAACTAATTTGGGCACATCAGCCTGGAATTCTGGGTCCAGCCGAGGAATTTAGCTGCATTCTTTGTAAGTACAATGTAAGGTAAACAAGCTTGCTCATAGACACCGAAGCAAGTTGTGCCTGCACGCAACTTTCAACAATATAAGTATTAAGTTATTGCAGACACAGATTGACATTCAGTTTGTATGATCCAGACTATGTTTTGAGTTGTTCAATCCAGTGCCAGCCTTTGGCTGCTCTCTCTCCCTCTCTCCCCTTAAGTAATCCCCATTTTCTGGGGAAGAAAAGAGTCCCAGAAGACATTGTCATGGGGATCTGAATAGCCAATTTACTGGCCATCCCCCAAATGAGTGCAGATTTTTTCTCACTGTAATCATTAAAGCATGGTCTTCCCTCTAACAATAGTCATAACATGTGTTCACATATGAAAAAGATAAAATTACGTACATCAAATATAAGAATTAAAGTAATCAGCAAAGTAAATTACCAGCTGTATTAAATTACAATTTTCATAAACTCGGTAGAATTATTGTTGCGAAAATAAAGACAGAGTTTGCTGGCAGCGAGTGAATGGAAATGCCATTCCAAACAGTACTGGGCATTGAGAACAACACAGCAAAACTGAAGCTTCACAAGGTCAAGAAAATCAAAACAAGCAAAAAAATCCTATCACAGGAATAATATTGCATAACAAATTATACAAGTAAATTCCACAATATTTTAAGCAGCAGTCACATATTGACATTCATGGCTAACTAAATGTCGGTGCGTGGTATAGGGAGTTGTTGGGTGTGTAGGTGATGGGGGAGATGGGGGTGGTACAGCTGAAGGTCTCTGGATACGGTTCCAGGAGACCGCAGGTGAAACAGGTACTTTTGTCACTGCCTCGCCGGCTGATTGCCTTATCCCCAGCCCCGCGTCCACTACCCCAACTGGCTGCATACAATACATTATCTGTAACTTTACTTCTCCATTTTAGCTTCTGGTATTGGAGCATTCACAGGGCTGGAGGGCTCTAACAAGTTTGGATAGGTCCTGTCTTCCCTCCCACTCAACACAAGACATTGCAAACATTTTCTTCAGATCAGGATACTCGGTACAAGAATATTTACAAGCGCTGATATTCTAGCGTCTTGAGATACACCCAAACAATTCATGAACACTCTACATAATACATCCTGATCAGGTTCCATGGCGTAATGGTCAGCACTCTGGACTCTGAATCCAATCAGCCTCCCACTGGGAATGGCACCAGACGGGCTTTATTGTTGCTACCCACAAGCAGGGACATGGAGTGCTGGACACCAAGGGTCCAGGATAGCATCTCCAGCCCCTCTGATAAGCAAGGCATCCTCCTCCCTACCACTCTCTTCACTGGTCACACACACACACACACACACACACACACACACACACACACACACACACACACACACACACACACACACACACGTCCTGATGTGAGGCTGATCCAGCCCGAACCCCCTCAGTCTCCCACCCCCCTCAGACACACAGTCAGATCCCCACCACCCCACACAGGCCCCCTCCCACTTCAGAACTCCCACTCAGCCCTCTTTCTCCACAGATGAGTGAGGGTTAGGGGGAGAGTGGGCTATGATGGGGGGGGCTGTGCAAGGGGGGTCATGCTGAGCCATGAACGGGGGTGATGACGAAAGGACATGTTGGCTGTCAGACAGTGGGGTCCATGGTGACTGCCCCAGTGCCCCAATACTGGCAACCTGTGTCAGGAGGGGGTGGAGAAACATGCCACTGATGACGGGGGCGTGTGGACGAGAAGGGAGCGGGAGGGGAGATGTCTGTGGGGTTAGGGAGGGGGGTCTTCCAGTTCACTGTGAGACAGGGACATTGTGAAATGGTGCCTGAGTGCTCTGCAGCTGGGCTCAATAGCATGTTTGACCACCTCCCCCCCACCCCCCCAAACCCCCCTGCACCCCACCCCTCCATCCTCCACCCGACACAAAACCACTCTCCAGAAAAGTGGTTGATGTGGGTCGATTGTGGTGCCGAGCGCCTGTCAGACACCTGTGGCCTTTTCTCACTGTTGTGACACTTTTTGAAGGGGAAATTATGAACAAAATCTCAGTTTGTGTTTCTACTAATTGAATAGTAACTTTAACATAAATAAAATGTTCCAAGATATTTCCCAAAAAACATAATGATTATGCAGGATATCTGAATATTTTTGTCTGACACAATATTATTATTCGTAAATGTTATCCCTGACACCTTCATTAAATGTAACTGTATCCTTTTGTTAGAGGCGCGACATCGGAGAACGTATATTCGAGGTCAACTTAACGTTTGCGGTCCAGGAAACTGTGTGCAACAAAAGCTCTGGAGCAGATCTGACAAATTGTTCACGGATCCCCATCCCAGAAGCTGTGAGTATTCCAATGTTGGTCACTTGCTTTCTCTGTTAGAATTGATCCTAACACTGGGAGATTTCCTGTGATAGTAACACGGTGCAATGACCTACCATGAAACATTTAAATACATCTTTTGTTTCCAACATTTCCACATCTACATGCTGAGAGTATTTTTTGATTCATTTATGGGACATTGTGCATCATTGGCTAGACCAGCATTTATTGCCCATCCCTAACTGCCCCTGAGAAGGTGCTCGCAAGCCACTTTCTTGAATCACTGCAGTCCATGTAGTGGAGGTTCACCCACTGTGCAGTTAGGGAGAGAGATCCAGGATTTTGCCCCATTGACAGTGAAGGAACAGTGATATATTTGCAAGTCAGGATGGTGAGTGTCTTGGAGTGGAACTTGCAGGTGGTGGTTATAGAGCCATAGAGTTGTATCGCACAGAAAAGGCCTTTCGGCCCATTGAGTCTGCACCAACACAACTACCACTAAATGTGCTCCCATCCCATTTCCCTGCACTTTTCCAATATCCCTGGATGTTCTGATGTTTCACGTGCTCATCCAAATACCTTATTAAAGGTTGTATGTTTTCCAGCCTCCACTACCTCCCCAGGCAGCACATTCCAGACTCCCACCACCCTCTGAATAAAAAGGTTTTTCTCAAATTCCCCCTGAATCTCCTGCTCCTTCTCAAAAATATTTTTTGATTTGAATTGGTTTGATTTGATTTATTGTCACATGTATTCGTATACAGTGAAAAATATTGTTTTGTCCACTACACAGACAAAATACCATTCATAGAGAAGGAAAGGAGAGAGTACAGAATGTAGTGTTACAGTCATAGCGAGGGTGTAGAGAAAGATCAACTTAATATGAGGTAAGTCTATTCAAAAGCCTGACAGCGGCAGAGAAGAAGCTGTTCTTGAGTCGGTCGGTACGTGACCTCAGACTTTTGTATCTTTTTCCCAAAGGAAGAAGGTGGAAGAGAGAATGTCTGGGGTGCGTGATGTCCTTAATTATGCTGGCTGCTTTGCTGAGGCAGCAGGAAGTGTAGAGTCAGTGGATGGGAGGCTGGTTTGTGTGATGGATTGGGCTACATTCACGACCTTTTGTAGTTCCTTGTGGTCTTGGGCAGAGCAGGAGCCCAGACCAAGCTGTGATACAACCAGAAAGAACGCTTTCTATGGCACATCTGTAAAAGTTGGTGAGAGTTGTAGCTCACATGTTCCTTAGTCTTTTGAAAAAGTAGAGGCATTGGTGGGGCTTTCTTAACTATAGTGTCAGCATGGAGGGACCAGGACAGGTTGTTGGTGATCTGGACATCTAAAAACTTGAAGTTCTCAACCCTTTCTACTTTGTCCCTGCTGATATAGACAGGGGCATGTTCTCCTTTACGCTTCCTGCAGTCGATGACAATTCCTTCATTGTGTTGATATGGAGGGAGAGATTATTGTTGCCGCACCAGTTCACCAGATTCTTTCTTTTATTCCTGTACTCTGTCTCGTCATAGTTTGAAATCTGACCCACTACGGTGGTGTCATCAGCAAACTTGAAGGTTGAATTGGAGGGGAATTTGGCCACACGGTCATAGGTGTATAAGGAGTATAGTAGGGGACTGGGAACACAGCCTTGTGGGGCACCGGTGTTGAGGATGTCTCCTCACAGTTGACCCCTCAACCAAGGAGAACAGCTGCTTCCTATTCCTATGGGAATGTGTGGGTATCTGCATGGCAGATGTAATACAGTGGATAACGTGAGGTTATCCACTTTGGTACCAATAAGAAGAAGACAGATTATTATTTGAATGGGTGTAAATTGAAAGAGGTGGATACTCAGCGAGATCTTGACGTCCTCGTGCATCAGTTACTGAAAGTAAGCACACAGGTACAGCAGTCAGTAAAGAAGGCAAATGGTGTGTTGGCCTTTGTAGTGAGAGGATTTGAGTATAGGAATAGGGATGTTTTGCTGCAATTTTATAGGGTATTGATGAGGCCACACCTGGAGTAATGTGTGTAGTTTTGTGTCCTAATCTGAGGAAGGATGTCCTTGCTATAGAGGGAGTGCAGGGAAGGTTTACCAGGCCGATTCCTGGGATGTCTGGTCTGTCATATGAGAAAAGCTTAAGTGGATTATATTCACTGGAGTTTAGAAGAGTGAGAGGGGATCTCATAGAAACTGATAAAATTCTATCAGGGTGAGACAGGGTAGATTCAGAAAGATTGTTCCCGATGGTGGGGGAGTCCAGAACTAGGGCTCATAGTTTGAGGAGAAGGGATAAACCTTTTAGAACTGAGGTGAGGAGGAATTTCTTCACCCAGAGGGAGGTGAATGTGTGGAATTCACTCCCACAGAAAGTAGCTGAGGCCAAAACATTGTCTGATTTCAAGAAGAAATGAGATATAGTTCTTGAGGCTAAAGGGATCGAGGGATATGGGGGGAAGGGAGGATCAGGATATTGAATTTGATGATCAGCCATGATCAAAATGAATGGCGGAGCAGGTTTGAAGAGCTGAATGGCCTTGTTGTGCTTCTAGTTTCTGTTTCTATACCTATTTCTGCTTCTCTTGTCCCTCTAGATGGTAGTGGTTGTGGATTTGGAAGGTGCTGCCTAAGGAAACTAGGTGAACTTCTGCAGTATACCTTGTAAATGAAACAAATGAACTCCAGTAAATAAATCCTAATCAACTCAATCTCTCCCCATATGTCAGTCCCACCATCTCCGGGATCAGCCTGGTAAACTCTCACTGCACTCAATAAGAACAGAAGAACATAAGAAATAGGAGCAGGAGTAGGCCATCTAGCCCTTCGAGCCTGCCCCACCATTCAATAAGATCATGGCTGATCTGTCGTGGCTCAGTTCCACATTCCCGCCCTCTCTCCATAACCCTTAATCCCCTCTCTTATCAAAAACCCATCAACCCGCGTCTTAAATATATTTAGCGAGGCAGCCTCCACCACCTCAACGGGCAGAGAATTCCAGAGATTCACCACCCTTTGAGTGAAGAAGTTCCCTTGAGTCCAAGAACATCCTTCCTCAGATGAAAAGACCAAAACTTCAAAACCGCACATGATTCTCCCAAAAGTGCTGAATTGGTGGAAAAACTGTTCTAAATCGCAACTGTTTTGTTAGTTCAGCTTCTTCAGGAAGGCGTTTGATAAGGTCCCCCATGCAAGACTTCTTGAGAAGGTGAGAGGGCATGGGATCCAAGGGGCTTTGGCCTTGTGGATCCAGAACTGGCTTGCCTGCAGAAGGCAGAGAGTGGTTGTGGATGGGTCTTTCTCTGCATGGAGGTCAGTCACCAGTGGAGTGCCCCAGAGATCTGTTCTAGGACCCTTGCTGTTTGTCATTTTCATAAATGACCTGGATGAGGAAGTGGAGGGATGTGTTGGTAAATTTGCCGATGACAATGGTGTTGTGGATGGTCTGGAGGGATGTCAGAAGTTGCAGCATGACATAGATAGGATGCAAGACTGGGTGGAGAAGTGGCAGATGGACTTCAACGTGGATAAATGTGTAGTGGTCCATTTTGGCAGGTCCAATGGGATGAAGGAGTACAATATCAAGGGTAGGAGTCTTAGCAGTGTTGAGGAGCAGAAGGACCTTGGGGTCCGTGTCCATAGGACTCTTAAATAGGCCTCGCAGGTGGGGGATGTGGTCAAGAAGGCATATGGTGTACTGGCCTTCATTAATCGAGGGATTGAGTTTAGGAGTCGGGAGGTAATGCTGCAACTTTATAAGACCCTTGTCAGACCCCACTTGGAGTACTGTGCGTAGTTCTGGTCGCCTCACTACAGGAAGGATGTGGAAGCTATTGAGAGGGTGCAGAGGAGATTTACAAGGATGTTGCCTGGATTGGGAGGCATGCCTTATGAAGATGGGTTGAGGGAGCTGGGACTCTTCTCTCTGGAGTGACGAAGGTTGAGAGGCGACCTGATAGAGGTTTATAAAATGTTGAGAGGAATAGATAGGGTGGATTCTCGGAGGCTATTTCCCAGGGCTGAAATGGTCACTATGAGAGGACACAGGTTTAAGGTGCTGGGGAGCAAGTACAGAGGAGATGTCAGGGGTAAGTTTTTCACTCAGAGGGTGGTGAGTGAGTGGAATCGGCTGCCGTCGGTGGTGGTAGAGGTGAATTCGCTGGGGTCTTTTAAAAGACTTCTGGATGAGTATATGGGATCTAATGGGATTGGGGGTTATAGATAGGCCTGGTAGGTAGGGATATGATCGGTGCAACTTGTGGGCCGAAGGGCCTGTTTGTGCCGTAGTGTTCTATGTTCTCACCAGAATCCCCGCACTCTGTGCACTGCAGAGGTCCCAGTAGTGAATCCCATTAAAAATACAGGTGTGTGGGGACGGGGCCTATTTGAGCAGAGTTTGACAGTTCTGAAACTCTGCGCTTGCGCAGTGGCCCCAATCTGTCTGTCTCCCCGCTCGCTGGCCAGCTCGATTGCTGACTAGCCCGGGACCCCTGCAGTGCTGCCCTCCACCACCCCCCCTCCCCATGGTCCGATTGTGGCCCCATAACAATTCCTGGGCCAGCCCTGATCTCCCGCTGTCCCAGAGAGTCATGATGCACAGCTCATTCCCCTCCAGCAGTGGCGATTTCACCCCCCACCCCCATCTCCCCAACCCACTGGGGTCAGGCATGTCCCCCCCCCCCACACCTCGGCAGACCACACCCCCCCCACCCCCCCCACCAGCCTGCCCCCATCACTGCCCTCTCTCTAGCCCAGACTGATTGCAGACTGGCAGAAGAACCCACACCCCCACCAATCACTCCCACAATAAGCCCCATCCCTTTGGCACTGTCCGTGCCCAGTGGGCAGTGCCAAGGTACTCTCTGGGTATGCGCACTTTGCCCTTTGGGCATTGCCGGGGGCACAGGTTGGCACAGCCGGGGTGCCGATGCTCAGGGGGTACCACTCCCCTGCTGCCTGACCCCCTGTGGGGGCCCTAATTAACCCCCTTCATTCTGTGGGGTCTCCCACTAGTTCCCTGAATGTGGGGAGCGTGTCTGAACCCCACTGGAATGACGTGCTCCTGGCGGGGTGGGAGATTCAATCAGGTCCTGAAAGTTCCTGATAATGAGCTGCTAAACATAATTAAAACATTATTAAAAACGGATTGAAATTACTTACCTGCTTTCCCGCCGGTTTCCAGCGTGGTCTGACTGGTGACTCTTCTCCAGGTCTGGGAAAATGAGACAGAATCCCATCCCTAATCTCCAATCTGTCTTTGAGAAATCCAACCATCACTCCCAATGGAAAATCCCACATGTGATAGTGCAGTTTAGGGAACTGAAGGAATAACATGGATTCAGTCTCCCACACTGAACAGTTAGGAAGTTCTCTCTCGCTGTAAAACTATCACAATATCACATTAATGTGCAATGAAAATTTATCCTGATGATTAACCAATTTCCTATGTTAATAAAACACTTTGATGTTACAATATTCTGGCACTCAGGTGTGTAAACATGTGTTTAATATTCTACGTTTGAAGCTCACTATTAGAAAATTCACTGTGTTTTTGGAGATTATAACTGAGTTACACTCTCACTCTCTCCATCTGTAGAAAACTGCTACTTGCACCAGTTCCGTTATTCTGCTTTTCTCCAATATTATAAACGTTGCAGTAAACTGTATCAACACAAGCTTCACAACATCAGCCCCACCCATAAACACAACCACAGCAACCAGCCTGACCACAAACGCAACTGCCCCTCCAACAAATACAACCACCCCTCCAAAAAACACAACCGCCCCTCCAACAAACACAACCACCCCTCCAACAAACACAACCACCCCTCCAACAAACACAACCGCCCCTCCAACAAATACAACCACCCCTCCAACAAACACAACCACCCCTCCAACAAACACAACCACCCCTCCAACAAACACAACCACCCCTCCAACAAATACAACCACCCCTCCAACAAACACAACCACCCCTCCAACAAACACAACCACCCCTCCAACAAACACAACCACCCCTCCAACAAACACAACCACCCCTCCAACAAACACAACCGCCCCTCCAACAAATACAACCACCCCTCCAACAAACACAACCACCCCTCCAACAAACACAACCACCCCTCCAACAAACACAACCACCCCTCCAACAAATACAACCACCCCTCCAAAAAACACAACCACCCCTCCAACAAACACAACCACCCCTCCAACAAACACAACCACCCCTCCAACAAATACAACCACCCCTCCAAAAAACACAACCACCCCTCCAACAAACACAACCACCCCTCCAACAAACACAACCGCCCCTCCAACAAACACAACCACCCCTCCAACAAACACAACCGCCCCTCCAACAAACACAACCACCCCTCCAACAAATACAACCACCCCTCCAAAAAACACAACCACCCCTCCAACAAATACAACCACCCCTCCAAAAAACACAACCACCCCTCCAACAAACACAACCACCCCTCCAACAAATACAACCACCCCTCCAACAAACACAACCGCCCCTCCAACAAACACAACCACCCCTCCAAAAAACACAACCACCCCTCCAACAAACACAACCACCCCTCCAACAAACACAGCCGCCCCTCCAACAAACACAACCGCCCCTCCAACAAACACAACCACCCCTCCAACAAACACAACCACCCCTCCAACAAACACAACCGCCCCTCCAACAAATACAACCACCCCTCCAACAAACACAACCGCCCCTCCAACAAATACAACCACCCCTCCAACAAATACAACCGCCCCTCCAACAAACACAACCACCCCTCCAACAAACACAACCACCCCTCCAACAAACACAACCACCCCCCCAACAAACACAACCGCCCCTCCAACAAACACAACCTCCCCTCCAACAAACGCAACCGCCCCTCCACCAAATGCAACTGCCCCTCCAACAAACGCAACCTCCCCTCCAACAAACACAACCACCCCTCCAAAAAACACAACCGCCCCTCCAACAAACACAACCTCCCCTCCAACAAACGCAACCGCCCCTCCACCAAATGCAACTGCCCCTCCAACAAACACAACCGCTCCTTCAACGAAGACAACCCCTCCAACCACCCCAACAATTGCAACAACAACCACCCCAACAACAATTGCAATAACAACCACCCCAACAACAATTGCAACAACAACCACCCCAACAACAACAACGACAGCAACAACAACAACGACAGCAACAACAACAACAACAACGAAAATACCTCCAGGGCCACCACCAGCAGCATCATCATCAGAAAGCAGTGAATCATCGTCAGACAGCAATGAATCGTAACAGAACCACTAGTGTAGTAAATGACAGAATTTTTAACAAATTTATTCTTCCAGGAAGTGCAGAACTGCAAAGTGCTGAGGACTGGTGTGGGAAATAACAATGTAAATACGGCTGATTTCGCTATAAAATAACATGGAAATTGCTCAAGATTATTTTATATCGTGGTTAAATTGTCATAATTTTTCAATTGAGTCTATGAAAGCTGTATGGAACCTGTCCACTGCCACTAATTCTACAGCAATGGAACTGGCCATTCAGCCCCTCACTGCTACCCCACCGTTTAATAACGTCACAGCTAATCTTGATTTAATTTCCCAAATCACTCGATATCCTGAAAATTCAAACATTATTGAATAAATTGTGAATTTTATGAGAAAAATTGAAGAATGAATGGAGACATCAGGGTAAAGGGAGGAGATAAACAGGAAGAGAATTCCACAGGGATTATACTTTAAAGCATTGTTTTGCATTTAATTCTAATTTACTGTTTAATTGTTTGATTGTGTGGTTTATTATTCTGCTGTTGATGATATTCTTGCTGCTCAGTAATGTGACAATCCAAGTCGATGTGAAGTTGAATCATAAACTGCATCTAGTTATTTCGGAGTCATTGGGTTCTTTCAATTCTGTAACACAACACGAGAAAACAACTGATATTGGAACTGGATTTTCTCCCCATGATCAATGGCTCGGGCCATTTCCCAACACCCTGTCCCCGAATTCTAACATGCAAGGAGTTCCCACAGGATTCTGCAGGCCGGGAGCTGGGGCAAGGATTGTTAGAGATGAATATAAAATGTGGTAAACATAAAATTATGACTGAAGAAATAGAACTAGGATCTTGTAACTATACAACAGCAAACAGACATAGTTTAAACAACACAGGATGGGGCAAGGATGAGGGGGAATGAATGTTATCTCATGAGAACAAACTAAGCAGGGCAGAAACCTACGATTCGGCATATTGCCAACCCATATTATGGGAACAACTGTGGTTTTAATCACTAATACAGGGGCTGAAAGTTGCTGAAGCTGGACAGAACTATAGTCAAGGACAGTGAAGAAACTGCCTATTGTGTAGGGACAACATCAGACGTTCAGTGTGAAGTAAGACATGTACACCACATCTTGTAGAAATGTAAAATGTCCAGATTGTGAAACAAATGGTAAGCAAGATGTGTTGTTTCTGCAACTGAGTATATTTTCTAACTACAGGGGGATAGAGGTCACTGAGATAGTAGGGACATCAGCGATTAAGTTAGCAGAAGACTGAATACAGTCGGTCTGACCTGGACTTGTTAACAGTTCTCCAGGGAACATTGATAAGACGGATGAATCTCATGAGAACTAATCAAGTAAGGATATTGAATCAACCCTACAATATGCACTCTTGCAATAACAGGAAAATATGTTTAGAGGGGAGTAGAGGGGCTTGGGACATGAACCAACAAAGAGCACAGCCTGTGGCTAGGGGCACCTTGAGCCGATAGGGGAATGACAACACATAAATGGGATTGGGACCACCAATTAGGGGCGAACAATGTATTGTGTAATTGATGAACATGCTTGTAGAAATAGTATAAAAAGCCTGCTTAAACTCGATGTAAGGTGTGCCTATCTTTTGGACACCCGGTCTTGCAAGAACGTTAAATAAAATATCTTGCTCCTTCGGAACTTGACTCGACTAAATTGTTTGACTGTGAGCTGAGTTTCTCACAAGGATGGAGTCACGAACCCCAATCCAAGAAACAAGCTCGAGCTGACAAATCCATGCTGGGGTGAGGCTGGAATGACGGATGGCCCGCTTTGATTTGCTGGGACATTGTCCCAGTCTGCCACATGATTTTTTTGGCCACTTGGCCCTCAATCCTCACCCCCACCACCACATCCCCTTCCTGCCTCCTTATATCCTCAATCCCCCAAGTTACCCCCTCATATCCCTCTGCCCAGTTCATACTCTTCAAAATCCCCCATGCCCCATGTTTCCTGTACAACCATACATCTTCCATCCCCTCCTGTTACCCCCCATGCCCTATCCATACCCTCCTGTTACCCCCATGCCCTGTCCATCCCCTCCTGTTACCCCCCATGCCCTGTCCATACCCTCCTGTTCCCCCCCATGCCCTGTCCATGCCCTCCTGTTACCCCCATGCCCTGTCCATACCCTCCTGTTACCCCCATGCCCTGTCCATACCCTCCTGTTACCCCCCATGCCCTATCCATGCCCTCCTGTTACCCCCCATGCCCTGTCCACACCCTCCTGTTCCCCCCCATGCCCTGTCCATCCCCTCCTGTTACCCCCCATGCCCTATCCATACCCTCCTGTTACCCCCTCCCTCCCCCATGCCCTATCCATATCCTTCCTTTGCCCTGTGCCTCTTCCATGGATCCTCCGGGCACTCTCTCTCTCTCTCTCTCTCTCACACACACACACACACTCTCTCTCTCACACAGTCTCACACACACACACACACTCAAACACACACACTCACAGACACATACTCTCACATTTACTCACACACAAATACTCTCTCACACGCTCACACACACACTCACTCAAACGCACACACTCTCTCACACGCTCACACACACACTGTCACATACATACACACATTCTCACACACGCTCTCACACACACACAAACACACACACACTTGCACACATTCTCACTCACACATTCTCTCACACACACAGTCACAAACATACACATTCTCACACACACACTCTCGCACACTCTCACTCATACATTCTCTCACACACACACACTCTCACACACACTATCACACACAAAGTCTCTCACACACACTATCTCACACGCACACTGTCTCACACACACTCTCGCACACACACTCATACACATACTCTCTCTCACACACACACACACACACACACACACAGATACACACTCACACACACATACACACTCTCGCACACACATTCGCATACACACTTTCCCTCACACACTCTCACACACACACTCACACTTTCCCACACACACACACTCACTCTCACAAACATACACTCACTCACACACACTCTCAAACAGTCTCTCACACACACACACGCACACACTCACTCACTCTCACATACACACACAGTCTCATACACTCACTCACACACACACACTGACACGCTCTCTCACACACACTCTTACACATGCTCTCACACACACACACACTCTCATGCACACACACACACGCTCACTCTCACACACACATACCTACACACACTCAGACACACCCTGACAAACACTGACACACACACACTCACAGACACAGACTCACACACACGCTCTCACAGATGCTCTCACACACACACACTCTCTCACACACACACACACACACTCACTCATACACACACACACCCACACTCTCACATACACATTCTGACACACTCTCACATGCACTCTCACACGCACTCTCACACACTCTCACACAAACACTCTCACACACACTCTCACATACACACACTCTCTCTCACGCACTCTCTCACACAAACACTCTCAGACACCCTCTCACGTACACACACACACACTCACACACTCTCTCACATGCACACACACTCTCTCACACAACCTCTCTCACACACATACTCTCACACACCCTCTCACGTACACACACACACACACTCTCACACACACTCTCTCACACATACTCTCTCACTCACACACTCACACTCACACACAGTCACACACACTCTCTCAGACACAAACTCACACACACACACACACTCTAAAACACACAATCACACAAACACTTACACACACTCTCTCACAGACATACACTAATACACTCACACACAAACACTGACACACACACTCTCTCTCTCTCACAGACACACACACACACACAAACACACACGCACACACTCTCTCTCAAAGACAAGCACACACACACTCTCACATACTCTCTCTCACACACGTAAGTGTCAGAAGTCAGATGGTTGCCTGTGCGGTCAGTAGTGGTGTTTGCCTGTGCAGTCAGTAGTGGTGTTTGCCTGTGCGGTCAGTAGTGGTGTTTGCCTTTGCGGTCAGTAGTGGTGTTTGCCTGTGCGGTCAGTAGTGGTGTTTGCCTGTGCGGTCAGTAGTGGGGTTTGTCTGTGTGGTCAGTAGTGGTGTTTGCCTGTGCGGTCAGTAGTGGTGTTTGCCTGTGCGGTCAGTAGTGGGGTTTGTCTGTATGGTCAGTAGTGGGGTTTGCCTGTGCGGTCAGTAGTGGTGTTTGCCTGTGCGGTCAGTAGTGGTGTTTGCCTGTGCGGTCAGTAGTGGGGTTTGTCTGTATGGTCAGTAGTGGTGTTTGCCTGTGCGGTCAGTAGTGGTGTTTCCCTGTGTGGTCAGTAGTGGTGTTTGCCTGTGTGGTCAGTAGTGGTGTTTCCCTGTGTGGTCAGTAGTGGTGTTTCCCTGTGTGGTCAGTAGTGGTGTTTGCCTGTGTGGTCAGTAGTGGTGTTTCCCTGTGTGGTCAGTAGTTGTGTTTCCCTGTATGGTCAGTAGTGGTGTTTCCCTGTGTGGTCAGTAGTGGTGTTTGCCTGTGTGGTCAGTAGTGGTGTTTGCCTGTGTGGTCAGTAGTGGGGTTTGCCTGTGTGGTCAGTAGTGGTGTTTGCCTGTGCGGTCAGTAGTGGTGTTTGCCTGTGTGGTCAGTAGTGGTGTGTGCCTGTGCGGTCAGTAGTGGTGTTTGCCTGTGCGGTCAGTAGTGGTGTTTCCCTGTGCGGTCAGTAGTGGGGTTTGCCTGTGCAGTCAGTAGTGGGGTATGCCTGTGTCTTCAGTAGTGGGGTTTGCCTGTGCGGTCAGTAGTGGAGTTTGCCTGTGCGGTCAGTAGTGGAGTTTGCCTGTGCGGTCAGTAGTGGGGTTTGCCTGTGCGGTCAGTAGTGGGGTTTGCCTGTGCGGTCAGTAGTGGGGTTTGCCTGTGCGGTCAGTAGTGGGGTTTGCCTGTGCGGTCAGTAGTGGGGTTTGCCTGTGCGGTCAGTAGTGGGGTTTGCCTGTGCGGTCAGTAGTGGGGTTTGCCTGTGCGGTCAGTAGTGGGGTTTGCCTGTGCGGTCAGTAGTGGTGTGTGCCTGTGCGGTCAGTAGTGTTGTTTCCCTGTATGGTCAGTAGTGGTGTTTGCCTGTGTGGTCAGTAGTGGCGTTTGCCTGTGTGGTCAGTAGTGGTGTTTGCCTGTGCGGTCAGTAGTGGTGTTTCCCTGTATGGTCAGTAGTGGTGTTTGCCTGTGTGGTCAGTAGTGGTGTTTGCCTGTGTGGTCAGTAGTGGCGTTTGTCTGTGTGGTCAGTAGTGGTGTTTGCCTGTGCGGTCAGTTGTGGTGTGTGCCTGTGCGGTCAGTAGTGGGGTTTGCCTGTGCGGTCAGTAGTGGGGTTTGCCTGTGCGGTCAGTAGTGGGGTTTGCCTGTGCGGTCAGTAGTGGGGTTTCCCTGTGCGGTCAGTAGTGGGGTTTGCCTGTGCGGTCAGTAGTGGGGTTTGCCTGTGCGGTCAGTAGTGGGGTTTGCCTGTGCGGTCAGTAGTGGGGTTTGCCTGTGCGGTCAGTAGTGGTGTTTGCCTGTGCGGTCAGTAGTGGGGTTTGCCTGTGCGGTCAGTAGTGGGGTTTGCCTGTGCAGTCAGTAGTGGGGTTTGCCTGTGCGGTCAGTAGTGGGGTTTGCCTGTGCGGTCAGTAGTGGGGTTTGCCTGTGCGGTCAGTAGTGGGGTTTGTCTGTATGGTCAGTAGTGGTGTTTGCCTGTGCGGTCAGTAGTGGTGTTTGCCTGTGTGGTCAGTAGTGGTGTTTCCCTGTGTGGTCAGTAGTGGTGTTTCCCTGTGTGGTCAGTAGTGGTGTTTGCCTGTGTGGTCAGTAGTGGTGTTTGCCTGTGCGGTCAGTAGTGGGGTTTGCCTGTGTGGTCAGTAGTGGTGTTTGCCTGTGCGGTCAGTAGTGGTGTTTGCCTGTGTGGTCAGTAGTGGTGTGTGCCTGTGCGGTCAGTAGTGGTGTTTGCCTGTGCGGTCAGTAGTGGTGTTTCCCTGTGCGGTCAGTAGTGGTGTTTCCCTGTGTGGTCAGTAGTGGTGTTTGCCTGTGTGGTCAGTAGTGGTGTTTCCCTGTGTGGTCAGTAGTGGGGTTTGCCTGTGCGGTCAGTAGTGGGGTTTGCCTGTGTGGTCAGTAGTGGTGTTTGCCTGTGCGGTCAGTAGTGGTGTTTGCCTGTGTGGTCAGTAGTGGTGTGTGCCTGTGCGGTCAGTAGTGGTGTTTGCCTGTGCGGTCAGTAGTGGTGTTTCCCTGTGCGGTCAGTAGTGGGGGTTTCCTGTGCGTTCAGTAGTGGGGTTTGCCTGTGCGGTCAGTAGTGGGGTTTGCCTGTGCAGTCAGTAGTGGGGTATGCCTGTGTCTTCAGTAGTGGGGTTTGCCTGTGCGGTCAGTAGTGGAGTTTGCCTGTGCGGTCAGTAGTGGAGTTTGCCTGTGCGGTCAGTAGTGGGGTTTGCCTGTGCGGTCAGTAGTGGGGTTTGCCTGTGCGGTCAGTAGTGGGGTTTGCCTGTGCGGTCAGTAGTGGGGTTTGCCTGTGCGGTCAGTAGTGGGGTTTGCCTGTGCGGTCAGTAGTGGGGTTTGCCTGTGCGGTCAGTAGTGGGGTTTGCCTGTGCGGTCAGTAGTGGTGTTTGCCTGTGCGGTCAGTAGTGTTGTTTCCCTGTATGGTCAGTAGTGGTGTTTGCCTGTGTGGTCAGTAGTGGCGTTTGCCTGTGTGGTCAGTAGTGGTGTTTCCCTGTATGGTCAGTAGTGGTGTTTGCCTGTGTGGTCAGTAGTGGTGTTTGCCTGTGTGGTCAGTAGTGGCGTTTGCCTGTGTGGTCAGTAGTGGCGTTTGTCTGTGTGGTCAGTAGTGGTGTTTGCCTGTGTGGTCAGTAGTGGTGTTTGCCTGTGCGGTCAGTAGTGGTGTTTGCCTGTGCGGGGTGTGTGCCTGTGCGGTCAGTAGTGGGGTTTGCCTGTGCGGTCAGTAGTGGGGTTTGCCTGTGCGGTCAGTAGTGGGGTTTGCCTGTGCGGTCAGTAGTGGGGTTTGCCTGTGCGGTCAGTAGTGGGGTTTGCCTGTGCGGTCAGTAGTGGTGTTTGCCTGTGCGGTCAGTAGTGTTGTTTCCCTGTATGGTCAGTAGTGGTGTTTGCCTGTGTGGTCAGTAGTGGCGTTTGCCTGTGTGGTCAGTAGTGGTGTTTCCCTGTATGGTCAGTAGTGGTGTTTGCCTGTGTGGTCAGTAGTGGTGTTTGCCTGTGTGGTCAGTAGTGGCGTTTGCCTGTGTGGTCAGTAGTGGCGTTTGTCTGTGTGGTCAGTAGTGGTGTTTGCCTGTGTGGTCAGTAGTGGTGTTTGCCTGTGCGGTCAGTAGTGGTGTTTGCCTGTGCGGGGTGTGTGCCTGTGCGGTCAGTAGTGGGGTTTGCCTGTGCGGTCAGTAGTGGGGTTTGCCTGTGCGGTCAGTAGTGGGGTTTGCCTGTGCGGTCAGTAGTGGGGTTTGCCTGTGCGGTCAGTAGTGGGGTTTGCCTGTGCGGTCAGTAGTGGGGTTTGCCTGTGCGGTCAGTAGTGGGGTTTGCCTGTGCGGTCAGTAGTGGGGTTTGCTCATGTTGTGTTCCCATTGTTCCTAGTCTGCCTTAGATAAACATCTGATTGCAGTGTCGCTCGGCTCATCAACATATCAAATTTATGATGAATTTATAAATCTGGAATTGAGAGCTTGTCCTAGTAATGGTGACCATGACAACCATAATCAATTGTAAAAAACCTTCTGATTCACTGATATCCTTTAGGGAAGGAAATCTGCCACGCTTACCTACATAAAGTGAAAGTAAAGTTTATTTATTATCACAAGTAAGGCTTACATTAACACTGCAATGAAGCTACTGTGAAATTCCCCTAGTCGCCACAGTCCGGCACCTGTTCAGGTCAATGCACCTAACCAGCACGTCTTTCAGACTGTGGGAGGAAACCGGAGCATCCGGAAGAAACCCAGGCAGACACGGGGAGAATGTACAGACTCCAACAGGCAGTGATCTGAGCCGGGAGTCGAACCCCGGTCCCTGGTAATGTCAGGCAGCAGTGCTAACCACTGTGCCACCTACATGTGATTCCAGGGATCAGCAACAATGTTGGTTTTGCCAGGTCCACTCACATTCCATGAAAGAATCAAGAGAAAAAAAAACGACACCAATATAAATTCGGTTTGAAATGGGAAAGAGAACGGATTTGTTTTTAAATTAATTTTCACTGTCACGCAAAGCAAGTGAGAGAAATCATTCTTCTTAGATCAGGATGATTAGTTTGAACAAAAGGACGTAGCTGGAAGAGATAACAAGTCATATGAAACCGTGCTAAGCTTTTCATGTAACCGTGTTTAATTTAGATGCTTGCTGAGATATATCTATTCAGTAATGTGTGGGAGGATTGGGCTGAATCGATGGAATTGAGTAATATCTCAGTTCACCGGGTGGATGGGAGACAAACACATTGTAGATGCTTATTAGTCAGCCTCATTAACAGGCCGAGTCATAAATACCTGCTGTGAGGTTAGTGTGGTGCACAGATGGATGAATTGGGATGGTGAGACTGGGACAAACAGCTCATGAGGTTGTAAGGAACAGATGAGATAAAAATATGGTCAAAATATGTGCAAAGGTCCAGAAAAGTAAGAATAAAAGATTGACATCAAAAGGTGGAACATTTAATCCAAAGATTAGACAAAGAGCTCAAGGGCCTTGTGACGGTATTTTGAAATGAAATAAATCTTTACAGGACCGAAAGGCCTCATCGATAATTCATCCAAGCATCAACACCTGAAATATGGCATAAATTAAGAATTTGGGATGGTTCTTTGAACCGGGCTGGTGGTGGGGAGGGGGATGTGTTAGGGTTAGGCGGGTGGAGGGGCAAGGACTCTGAAGGAAGACTCCAGTCAAACCTTTTGAATTCCAGAATTCAGGAAGACCTGAATACTGAGAAGGGATGTGGAAGAAGAAAGAAGATCTGTCCTTGCAGGTCAGCCGTCCGAGAGTGGTACTTGTCATGGTCACGTTTCTGTGTAACGTTTCATTCTATCTCAATCTTATTACACTCAATAAATCTCCATATCTCTTCTCACTGCGGCTTTTGTTGAAACTAGTCTATTCCCATATTTGTTGGACTTGAACCTTTGAATGTTTGATTGGATGGTGTTAATTCTCAATTAACTATAATTCAGATTAAAATTCTCACACAGAATGCTGAAGATTCTTCTCCAATCCACTCCTACTTTCGGTTCCCTCCTAATAGTTTGATCAAACTTTTGATCAGCTGTGGTCAACATCTGTCTGATGACCCTCTTTTGAATGAGCTGGGATATTTCGCTATACACAGGGAGTCACATCCCAGGGTTAATGTTATCTTGTTGGTAAAATCTTACCTCAGATATACAAGTTATATTTATATAACCTTCTTCTTGTCAAAGTTATCTCCAAAGTGTCTCTGTGATCTGAGCTCTGTTAAATCAAAGCTCACGTGTTAACTTATCTCAGTATCTCCCACACGATGCCTGACAGAGGGGCGTTAGTGTGTAACCCACTGGAAGGTGTGTCAATTTTAGCTCAGTCTCAGGAACTGATTAAGCAAATCCTCCCTCGAGTTACTGCATCAAATGTCTTTCCCAGAAAGATGTCACTAGATAAAAGAATGCAAGACCTCCCCCGAAGGTGCATTTGATGCAATTAATGAACAACTAAAACTGTTTCTTGAAAATCTCAAACTGCAACTTTCATTTCTGACACTTTTATAAGCACATTAGAAGATTGGAATTACTGCAACATGTCCTGTCAATTTTCGAGCTGTGTGGTTTAGCCCTCACTCCATTAGGTGGAATCGTTGGGTCACACACACAATCAATGCTGCACCAGATATTTCTCTGGTGATTTTTGAAATCACTGTCCTTGTGACTCTGCTTTGAGACTGTTCTATTGCTCCAAGCAGTTTGGTGCCTTTCAGCTGCTATCTACTGGGATTTTCAGCCTTGACCTGAATCTGTGTTTTGACAATTTGTTCTGTGCTCAGCATTAGAACCACATGATTCTCGCATGGCCCAGTGACACAAAGCCAGGCAGAAAAACATGTTTGAATTCACTGCACAGCAATTTTAGCCAGCACATCCTTCTTTAGATATGGAACCAAAATTGCTCACAATACTCCAAATGGGGTCTGACTAAAGCTTTATACAGCCTCAGAAATACAACACAGAGTGTCCAACTGTTTACACCGCAGGTTTGTATTGAGAAGAGTTTTGTCCCAAATGTCCTGATAAAATGAATGTCCTGGAAGTCGGAGAACCTTATCTGTTGGGTCTTCCCCACTCACCTGACGATGGAGCAGCACTCTGAAAACTCTTGGCGTTGGCTGCCAAATAAACCTGTTGGACTTTAACCTGCTGTTGTGAGACTTCTTACAGTAATATGATGTGAGCCAGGGTTCCTGTTGAAGTGAACTTTAGCATGGACAAAGTGTCTTCACCCAAGGGAATGCAGCATATCACTGCTACATCAGTCAGTCTACGTAGACTGAATGGGTGAAACCTCCAATTTATATCAAGCTTGATGGGCCCACCACCCTTTTACTGATCCAGGGATCTTCTCCCTCATTCATATCCAGTTTTTCAGGAGCCAGTGGATTGGATTGGTTTAGTTTGTGAGCTTGCTCTGTCCAACTAACATGTTGGATAAATGTGTAGTGGTCCATTTTGGCAGGACCAATGGGATGAAGGAATACAATATCAAGGGTAGGAGTCTTAGCAGTGTTGAGGAGCAGAGGGACCTTGGGGTCCGGGTCCATAGGACTCTTAAATCAGCCTCGCAGGTGGAGGATGTGGTCAAGAAGGCGTATGGTGTACTGGCCTTCATTAATCGAGGGATTGAGTTTAGGAGTCGGGAGGTAATGCTGCAACTTTATAAGACCCTTATCAGGCCCCAGTTGGAGTACTGTGCTCATTCTGGTCGCCTCACTACAGGAAGGATGTGGAAGCTATTGAAAGGGTGCAGAGGAGATTTACAAGGATGTTGCCTGGATTGGGAGGCATGCCTGATGAAGATAGGTTGAGGGAGCTGGGACTCTTCTCCCTGGAGAGACGAAAGTTGAGAGGCGACCTGATAGAGGTTTATAAAATGTTGAGAGGAATAGATAGGGTGGATTCTCGGAGGCTATTTCCCAGGGCTGAAATGGTCGCTACGAGAGGACACAGGTTTAAGGTGCTGGGAAGCAAGTACAGAGGAGATGTTAGGGGAAAGTTTTTCACTCAGAGGGTGGTGAGTGAGTGGAATCGGCTGCCGTCGGTGGTGGTGGAGGCGAACTCGCTGGGGTCTTTTAAAAGACTTCAGGATGAGTATATGGGATTTAATGGGATTGGGAGTTACAGATAGTTCTATGGCTTGGTAGGTATAGAAGTGATTGGTGCAACTTGTGGGCCGAAGGGCCTGTTTGTGCTGTGGTGTTCTATGTTCTTATTTACTGAAAGGCAGGCCTATTTCCCTCTCAATATTCCCGCTGCAACAATCGGTCCAGATAAACTTGTGTTTTCTGGGAGAGAATCAATCCTGATGTTGTTAGGTAAATCATTTACACTGATGGGATGGTCAGGGCATTGCCTAGAATCAACATTTTGGGCAATAGCGATCTAGAAGCTTACAACATGGAAACAGGCCTTTGGGCCCAACTTGTCATAAGAACATAAGAACATAAGAAATAGGAGCAGGAGTCGGCCATCTAGCCCTTCGAGCCTGCCCCGCCATTCAATAAGATCATGGCTGATCTGAAGTGGATCAGTTCCACATTCCCGCTTTCTCCCCATAACCCTTAATTCCCTTGCCTATCAGAAACCTATCTACCCGTGACTTAAATATATTCAGCGAGGCAGCCTCCACCACTTCAACGGGCAGAGAATTCCAGAGATTCACCACCCTTTGAGTGAAGAAGTTCCTCCTCAATTCCGTTCTAAACTGCGCCCCCCCACCGCCACCCCCCCCCCCCCCCCCCCCGCCACCCCCCCCCCCCCCCCCGCCACCCCCCCCCCTTATCTTGAGGCTGTGCCCTCTAGTCCTGCTGTCCTTTCTGTGCAGGAAGAATCTCTCTACTTCTACCCTATCCATCCCCTTCATTATCTTATACGTCTCTATAAGATCCCCCCTCATCCTTCTAAACTCTAACGGGTACAAGCCTAGTTTATTCAGCCTCTCCTCATAGTTCAACCCCCTCAACTCTGGAATCAGCCTAGTAAACCTCCTCTGCACTCCCTCCAAGGCCAAAATATCCTTGTGCAAGTGCGGCGCCCAAAACTGCACACAGTACTCCAGCTGCGGCCTCACCAATGCCCTATACAGCTGCAGCAAGACCTCCCTACTTTTATATTCAATCCCCCTCGCTATGAAGGCCAGCATCCCATTCGCCTTCCTGACCACCTGCTGCACCTGCAGGCTGGGTTTTTGCGACTCATGCACAAGGACCCCGAGGCCCCTCTGCACCGTCGCCTGCTGCAGTTTTTCACCCTTTAAATAGTAATCCCTCCTACTATTATTCCTGCCAAAGTGGATAACCTCACTCTTGCTAACATTGTGCTCCCTGTGCCAGGTCCTCGCCCACTTGCTCAGCTGATCTAGATCCCCCTGCAGACTCTCCACACCCTCCGCGCAGTTTGCTTTTCCACTTATCTTTGTGTGATCAGCAAATTTCATCATCCTACACTCAGCCCCCCCCTCCAGATCATCTATATAAATGGTAAATAGCTGAGGCCCCAGCACCGACCCCTGGGGCACTCCACCAGTCACCAACCGCCAATCCGAATAGCACCCATTGACTCCCACTCTCTGCCTCCTATTAGACAGCCAATCCCCTATCCACGCTAACACCCTACCCCCAACTCCATGCCCCCTAACCTTCTGAAGCAACCTTTTATGCAGCACCTTATCAAACGCCTTCTGAAAATGGAGAAACACCACATCCCCCTCTGTCTACCACACTAGTCACATCCTCATAGAATTCCAATAAATTCGTCAGACACGACTTCCCCTTAACGAATCCGTGCTGCGTCAGCTCTATCAAACAATTCTTCTCTAGGTGTCTTTCTATTTCTTCTTTGATCACGGATTCAAGCATTTTTCCCACAACAGACGTCAAACTAACCGGCCTATAATTCCCTGCCTTTTTCCTGCAACCATTTTTAAACAGCGACGTAACATTAGCCGTTTTCCAATCTTCCAGCACTTCCCCGGAATCCAGCGAGGTTTGGAAAATAATCACTAAGGCATCTTGTCCATGTCCTCCTGTTTTTACCACTAGGCAGTCCCAATTGCCCATGATGGCCCACACCCCTCCATACCCATCTTACCCATGTGACTATCCAAATGCTTTTTAAAAGACAAAATTATACCCACATCTACTACCACCCCAAGCAGCCTGTTCCAGACACTCAACATCCTCTGCGTGGGAAAAATTGCCCCTCCGGACCCTTTTGTATCTCTCCCCTCTCACTTTAAACCTATGCCCCCTAGTTTTAGACTCCCCTACCTTGAGGAAAAGATATTGACGATCCAGCTGATCTGTGCCCCTCATTATTTTATAGACCTCTATAAGATCACCCCTAAGTCTCCTACACTCCAGAGAATAAAAGTCCTGGTGTATCCAGCTTTCCCTTATATTTAAAACCATCAAATCCTGGTAGCATCCCAGTAAATCTTTCCTGCACTTTTTCTAGTTTAATAATATCCTTTCTATAATGGGGTGACCAGAACTGGACACAGTATTCAAAGTGTGGCCTTACCAATGTCTTGTACAACTTCAACAAGATGTCCCAACTCCTGTATTCAATGTTCTGATCGATGAAACCAAGCATGCTGAATGCCTTCTTCACCACTCTGTCCACCTGTGACTCCACTTTCAAGGCGCTATGAACCTGTATCCTTGGATCTCTTTTTTCTGTGTAACTTTCCCCAACACCCCACCATTAACTGAATAAGTCCTGCCTCAATTTCATCTACCAAAATGCATCACCTCACATTTATCTAAATTAAGTTCCATCTGTCATTCATCGGCCCACTGGCCTAATTGATCAAGATCCTGTTGCAATCCTAGATAATATTCTTCACTATCCACAGTGCCATCAATCTTGTCGTCATCTGCAGACTTACTAACCATGCCCCCTATATTCTCATCCAAATCATTGATATAAATGACAAATAACAGTGGACCCAGCTCTGATCCCTGAGGCACACCACTGGTCACAGGCCTCCAGACTGAAAAACAACCCTCTGCAACCATCCTTTGGCTTCTGTCACCAAGCTGATTTTATATCCATTTAGATACCTCACCCTGGATCCTGTGAGACTGAACCTTATGCAACAAGCTAACATGTGATATTTTGTCAGAGGCCTTACTAAAGTCCATGGAGAGAATGCTGACTGCGCTGCCCTCATCTAACTTCTTGGCTACCCCTTCAAAAAACTCAATTAAAATTCATGAGACATGGGGATGGGGGGGGAATTCTCCACCCCGCCATGTTAGTTTTCTAGTGCAGCATGCTGGGAGAATCTCACATCTGGGCTTGCGTCCCCATCACTTGCGCATTTCCCAGTTCCGGATTTCCGACACTGTCAGATCCGTGATGGAAACAAGTGGGAACACCAGGTAAGCACTTTACATCTATTTTTAGAACATAGAACACTACAGCACAAACAGGCCCTTCGGCCCACAAATTGCGCCGATCATATCCATACCTACCAGGCCTATCTATAACCCCCAATCCCATTAAATTCCATATACTCATCCAGAAGTCTTTTAAAAGACCCCAGCGAGTTCGCCTCTACCACCACCGACAGCAGCCGATTCCACTCACTCACCACCCTCTGAGTGAAAAACTTACCCCTAACATCTCCTCTGTACTTGCTTCCCAGCACCTTAAACCTGTGTCCTCTCATAGTGACCATTTCAGCCCTGGGAAATAGCCTCCGAGAATCCACCCTATCTATTCCTCTCAACATCTTATAAACCTCTATCAGGTCGCCTCTCAACCTTCGTCTCTCCAGGGAGAAGAGTCCCAGCTCCCTCAACCTATCTTCATAAGGCATGCCTCCCAATCCAGGCAACATCCTTGTAAATTTTTAATGTCATATTAATGTGATTAGTGGGCTGAATTCTCCTCATCCACTGGCCTCTCCCACCCTGCCAGAATATTTCACTCTAGTGGGGTTTCGAGTAGATCCCCACTTTTGGGGAGCTATTGGGATGACCCTGCTGGAGTGAAGGGGGCAAAACTGTGTGGGGTGGTGGGGGGTGGTGTCTCCAGGGCATGTGCCTCCTTTGTATCTACAAAGTGCCAGTGCCCAGAGGGCACCTTGGCACTGCCCATCAGGCATGGGGCAGTGCCAAAGAGGTAGGGGTTCTAGGGGGTGGAGTTCTGATGGGGAAGGGTTTGGGGGTAATCAGTGCAGGTGGGGGACCCGCTCCAACTCTGCAAGGGGATTGATGGGGATGAGACGGAGACCAGCGATTGGTGGTGGGGTGGGGTCTTTGCATCATTGTAGTTTGTTTATTATAGTCAAATTCTTAATGTGAAGTCTTGTCATGTCATGCTTTCAGTGATTAACTATCGGTTTGATTTTTTTCAATAGTCTCTATGGAGATTGTGACATTGTGGGCAATCGATGTGACATCGCTAACCTTCACCCTCTGCGCGATTTCATTAGACATCTTGGCGCATTGCCAAGGTGGGAGGGGGGTGATCTACCTGGCACTTTTTGGTACAATGGCATCTTTCTTCCTGCTCACCTCCAACACAGATACCTTCTGTGCCACATCTGGCAGCCTGGATCCCTCTGTGAACCCTAGCTTTCATTTTCCAGGAACTTCCAATGCAACAATCCTTTTTCCCTTGAATATCACAATCACTTTGACACCCGTTGGAGTTATTTATCTGGTCGTCTCTTGATTTGTTTTTCCTGCTGCTAACCAATTTGGAATAAGGATTGGCCTCACATTTACACCAGTCCTTCCTCCCCTCATCTCACCATTGTTCTTTACAGTTGCACACATTTTCCCTGTCTCACAAATGAGCACGGCTTGTCTACCTGTGCTCTGAAAGACAGGCTGAATGAGATTGATTCAATTCCAGTGGTGCTTATTCCATATCTTAACAATATTCCCTGGACAATCATGTAAAGCAAAGGGAAAATCATGCTTGACATCTTGATTGGAATTCTTTGAGGATGTACCTCCTTCAGTTGACTGAGGTGGCCTGTTTAGAGTTTCGAAGGCTTTCAGCAAGGTTTCAAATAACAGACTAAAATTATGGAACCATAGACTCCCTACAGTGGAGAAGAAGGCCATTCTGCCTATTGAGCTTATACCAACAATAATCCCACCCAGGCTCTATTCCTGTAACCCCATGTATTGACCCTGCTACTCCCCCTGACATGGTGGGGAAATTTAGCATGGCCAATCCACTTAATCTGCACCTCTTTGGAGTGTGGGAGGAAACCAGAGCACTTGGAGGAAACCCTTGCAGACATGGGGAGAACGTGCAGACTCTACACAGACGGTGACCCGAGGCCGGAATTAAACCTGGGTTCTAATGTTAACCATTGTGCCACCGTGCTGCCCTTTACTGTGTAAAATTACAGCACATGGGATTGCAGGTGACGTCTTGAGATGGATAGAAAGCTGGTTAGCAGATAGAGATTGGTGACCAGAGGGTCTTTTTTTGATTGATTGGCAGTGACCAATGGGATTCCGCAGGGATCTGTGCTAGGACCCCAACTGTACACATTATATATTAAGGATTTTAAACTGAATGTATTACCTCCAAATTTTTAGATATTACAAAGTTGGCAGGGTGAGCTGTGAGAAGGATGCAGAGATGCTTCAGTGTGATTTGGACAGGCTGAGTGTGTGGGTATCTGCATGGCAGATGCAGAATAATGTGGATAAATGTGAGGTTATCCACTTTGGTAACAATAACAGGAAGACAGATTATCACTTGAATTGAAAGGTGGATACTCGAGACCTTGGAGTCCTTGTGCATCAGCTGCTGAAAGTAAGCGCACAGGTACAGCAGGCAGTAAAGAAGGCAAATGGTATGTTCATAGTGAGAGGATTCGAGTACAGGGATAGGGATGTTTTGTTACAATTATATAGGGTATTGATGAGGCCACAGCTGGAGTCTCGTGTGCAGTTTTGGTGTCCTTATGTGAGGAAGGATGTCCTTGTATTAGAGGGAGTACAGCTAATTCCTGGGCTGTCCGGTCTGTCACATGAGGAGAGACTAAGTTGATTAGGATTATATTCATTGAAGGTCAGAAGACTGAGAAGGGATCTCGCTGAAACTTAGAAAGTTCTAATGTGGTTAGACAGGGTAGATTCAGAAAGAACGTTCCCCCAACGGTGGGGGAGTCCAGAACTGGGCTCATAGTTTGAGGATAAGGGGTAAAGCTTTTAGAACTGAGATGTGGAGAAATTTCTTCACCCAGAGGGTGGGGAATGTGTGGAATTCACTCCCACAGAAAGGAGCTGAGGCAAAACATTGTGTAATTTCAAGATGAAATTAGGTATAGCTCTTGGGGCTAAAGGGATGAAGGGATATGGGGGGAAGGGGGGATCAGGAAATTGATAATCAGCCATGATCAAAATGAATGGAAGAACAGGCTGGAAGGGCAGCATGACCTATTCCCACTTCTAGTTTCTATGTAAGAGGCATCTAGAGTCTCAGGTTGATCAGTGTCGTAACAGAACGTGCCTGAACAAACTCCCATCTTTATACTGGTTGCTAACGCAATTTGTTATTTACAGGGAGGAATGCAGTGGGAGTTAATAAATCCCCAGAATCCATAAGATGAGGTGCCGTAGGGTTCATCACCTCCGTGTCTGGGATGGTGAACGAGCTTCCGGCTCAATGGGAAGTTTCACATCGACAACAATCCCTCTGCTCATCAATTCAATGTGAGTCGATAGCGACACGAGTGAATCCCAGTCAATGCCTAAAGCTCCAAGCAAAGGAACAGGACCTGCACCTTCTGTCTTTACATCACAAGGCTAACACTCAGCCAAGGTTTTCTCATCATTTCAATGACAGTAATGTTCCACACACTCATTAATAGGAGAAGGCATCTTGAAGTGAATATGAAATTGCAGTCAGGTGAAACTCTTGTTTGTTGAGAGAAATAGCTTGAATGAGTTTGCAGTTTCCAGAACCGCCGTATTGGTGGGAACTTTGAAAAAAAAGCTTCCAGGGCTGGGTTCCACAATGTCACACTGGCAGGGTGGGTCAGACCACCAGAGTTTGGTGGGGACCAGTGTCTGGGGGCTGGGGGAGGGTGTGGGGCAGTATCTGGGTGGGTGCGGGGGCGGGGGCCAGTGTCTGGGTGTGGGCAGTGTCCAGAGGTGGGGCTAGTGTCGGGGGAGGTGTAGTGTCCGGGGGGTTGGGGGGGGGGTGGGCAATGTCCAGGGGTGGGGCCAGTGTCCGGGGGCCTGGCCAGTGTCCGGGGGAGGGGGGGGGGGCCAATATCCAGGAGGGTCCGGGGGGCAGTGCTGAAAGGGGTTGTGTGGAGGGGTGTTTTGGGACAGTGGGGGGGAGGAGGGGAGGAGGGAGCTGGTGAATTTGGCTTTGACTGAGCCCAACGTCACTTTTTTAAGAGCACAAAGTTTCACCAGCGACCCCCCTCCCCTTGAGGTCCCAACACACCACCTCCAATTAACCCCATACAGCCCAGCCCCCAGACACTGTCCCCCAGACACTGTCCCCCAGACACTGTCCCCCAGACACTGCCCCCCAGACACTGCCCCCAGACACTGTCCCCCAGACACTGTCCCCCAGACACTGCCCCCCAGACACTGCCCCCAGACACTGTCCCCCAGACACTGTCCCCCAGACACTGTCCCCAGACACTGTCCCCCAGACACTGCCCCCCAGACACTGCCCCCGGACACTGTCCCCCAGACACTGTCCCCCAGACACTGTCCCCCAGACACTGCCCCCCAGACACTGTCCCCCAGACACTGTCCCCCAGACACTGCCCCCAGACACTGTCCCCCAGACACTGTCCCCCAGACACTGTCCCCCAGACACTGCCCCCGAGACACTGTCCCCCAGACACTGTCCCCCAGACACTGCCCCCGAGACACTGTCCCCCGGACACTGTCCCCCAGACACTGCCCCCCAGACACTGCCCCCCAGACACTGCCCCCGGAAACTGCCCCCCAGACACTGCCCCCGGACACTGTCCCCCAGACACTGTCCCCCAGACACTGTCCCCCAGACACTGCCCCCCAGACACTGTCCCCCAGACACTGTCCCCCAGACACTGCCCCCGGACACTGTCCCCCAGACACTGTCCCCCAGACACTGCCCCCCAGACACTGTCCCCCAGACACTGTCCCCCAGACACTGACCCCGGACACTGTCCCCCAGACACTGTCCCCCAGACACTGTCCCCCAGACACTGCCCCCAGACACTGTCCCCCAGACACTGTCCCCCAGACACTGCCCCCAGACACTGTCCCCCAGACACTGCGCCCGGACACTGTCCCCCAGACGCTGCCCCCCAGACACTTCCCCCGGACACTGTCCCCCAGACACTGCCCCCAGACACTGTCCCCCAGACACTGCCCCCGGACACTGTCCCCTAGACACTGTCCCCCAGACACTGCCCCCGGACACTGCCCCCAGACACTGTCCCCCAGACACTGCCCCCGGACGCTGTCCCCCAGACACTGTCCCCCAGACACTGCCCCCGGACACTGCCCCCAGACACTGTCCCCCAGACACTGCCCCCGGACACTGTCCCCCAGACACTGTCCCTCAGACACTGTCCCCCAGACACTGTCCCCCAGGACACTGTCCCCCAGACACTGCCCCCGGACACTGTCCCCCAGACACTGCCCCCGGACACTGTCCCCCAGACACTGCCCCCAGACACTGCCCCCAGACACTGCCCCCAGACACTGCTCCCAGACACTGTCCCCCAGACAATTTCCCCTCCGTACACTGTCCCCCAGACACTGCCCCCAGACACTGCTCCCAGACACTGTCCCCCAGACACTGTCCCCCAGACACTGCCCCCCAGACACTGTCCCCCAGACACTGTCCCCCAGACACTGCCCCCCAGACACTGTCCCCCAGACACTGCCCCCCAGACACTGTCCCCCAGACACTGTGCCCCCGGACACTGTCCCCCAGACACTGCCCCCAGACACTGACCCCAAACACTGTCCCCCCGGACACTGTCCCCCAGACACTGACCCCGGACACTGTCCCCCAGACACTGTCCCCCAGACACTGACCCCGGACACTGTCCCCCAGACACTGCCCCCCAGACACTGTCCCCCAGACACTGTCCCCCAGACACTGACCCCGGACACTGTCCCCCAGACACTGTCCCCCAGACACTGACCCCGGACACTGTCCCCCAGACACTGCCCCCCAGACACTGTCCCCCAGACACTGACCCCGGACACTGTCCCCCAGACACTGCCCCCCAGACACTGTCCCCCAGACACTGTCCCCCAGACACTGTCCCCCAGAAACTGCCCCCAGACACTGTCCCCCAGACACTGTCCCCCAGACACTGCCCCCGGACACTGTCCCCCAGACACTGCCCAAGGACACTGTCCCCCAGACACTGCCCCCAGACACTGTCCCCCAGACATTGCCCCAGGACACTGTCCCCCAGACACTGCCCCCGGACACTGTCCCCCAGACACTGTCCCCGGACACTGTCCCCCAGACACTGCCCCCAGACACTGTCCCCCAGACATTGCCCCCAGACACTGTCCCCCAGACACTGCCCCCGGACACTGTCCCCCAGACACTGCCCCCGGACACTGTCCCCCAGACACTGTCCCCCAGACACTGCCCCCGGACACTGTCCCCCAGACACTGTCCCCCAGACAGTGCCCCCGGACACTGTCCCCCAGACACTGCCCCCGGACACTGTCCCCCAGACACTGTCCCCGGACACTGCCCCTGGACACTGTCCCTCAGACACTGACCCCCAGGCATTGCCCCCAGACACTGTCCCCCAGACACTGCCCCCGGACACTGTCCCCCAGACACTGTCCCCCAGACACTGTCCCCCGGACACTGTCCCTCAGACACTGACCCCCAGGCATTGCCCCCAGACACTGTCCCCCAGACATTGCCCCCAGACACTGTCCCCCAGACACTGCCCCCCAGACACTGCCCCCAGACACTGCCCCCAGACACTGTCCCCCAGACACTGTCCCCCAGACACTGTCCCCCAGAAACTGCCCCCAGACACTGTCCCCCAGACACTGTCCCCCAGACACTGACCCCGGACACTGTCCCCCAGACACTGCCCCCCAGACACTGTCCCCCAGACACTGACCCCGGACACTGTCCCCCAGACACTGCCCCCCAGACACTGTCCCCCAGACACTGTCCCCCAGACACTGTCCCCCAGAAACTGCCCCCAGACACTGTCCCCCAGACACTGTCCCCCAGACACTGCCCCCGGACACTGTCCCCCAGACACTGCCCAAGGACACTGTCCCCCAGACACTGCCCCCAGACACTGTCCCCCAGACATTGCCCCAGGACACTGTCCCCCAGACACTGCCCCCGGACACTGTCCCCCAGACACTGTCCCCGGACACTGTCCCCCAGACACTGCCCCCAGACACTGTCCCCCAGACATTGCCCCCAGACACTGTCCCCCAGACACTGCCCCCGGACACTGTCCCCCAGACACTGCCCCCGGACACTGTCCCCCAGACACTGTCCCCCAGACACTGCCCCCGGACACTGTCCCCCAGACACTGTCCCCCAGACAGTGCCCCCGGACACTGTCCCCCAGACACTGCCCCCGGACACTGTCCCCCAGACACTGTCCCCGGACACTGCCCCTGGACACTGTCCCTCAGACACTGACCCCCAGGCATTGCCCCCAGACACTGTCCCCCAGACACTGCCCCCGGACACTGTCCCCCAGACACTGTCCCCCAGACACTGTCCCCCGGACACTGTCCCTCAGACACTGACCCCCAGGCATTGCCCCCAGACACTGTCCCCCAGACATTGCCCCCAGACACTGTCCCCCAGACACTGCCCCCCAGACACTGCCCCCAGACACTGCCCCCAGACACTGTCCCCCAGGACACTGTCCCCCAGACACTGTCCCCCAGACACTGCCCCCAGACACTGTCCCCCAGGACACTGTCCCCCAGACACTGCCCCCGGACACTGTCCCCCAGACACTGCCCCCGGACACTGTCCCCCAGACACTGCCCCCAGACACTGCTCCCAGACACTGTCCCCCAGACAATTTCCCCTCCGGACACTGTCCCCCAGACACTGCCCCCGGACACTGCCCCCAGACACTGCTCCCAGACACTGTCCCCCGGACACTGTCCCCCAGACACTGTCCCCCAGACACTGTCCCCGGACACTGTCCCCCAGACACTGCCCCCCCCGGACACTATCCCCCAGACACTGCCCCCCCCCGGACACTGCCCCCCAGATACTGCCCCCGGACACTGTCTCCCAGACACTGTCCCCCAGACACTGCCCCCGGACACTGCCCCTAGACACTTTACCCGAGACACTGCCCTCCAGACACTGTCCCCCAGACACTGCCCTCTGGACACTGCCCCCTGGACCCTGCCCCCCCCGCTGGACACTATACCCCAGATACTGCCCCCTGGAAACTGCCCCCTGGACACTGCATGCCAGACACTATCCCCTGGACACCCAGGCACTGCCCCCCGGACATGCCCCTTGGACAGTGCCTGCTGGACACTGCCCTGTGGGCACTGCCCTCTGGACACTGCCCTGTGGTCACTGCCCTGTGGACATTGGTCCATCGGAGCACAGCAGAGAGGGAGCGATTTGTGAGTGGAGTGCTGAGGATAAGTTAGATTGATTTTTTAACTAACTTTTTTAGCAGAGTTTTTTGTTTAAGTTAAAACAGGAAACCGAAAGGAGGTCACGGGGAGGCCTGGGTAGGTTTTTTTTCTCTCCTCCCCAATAAATTGGAATGGTGAGGAATCCCAATACTCTACACGTGTAAAGTACACCCGTCCACCCCCCCCATCTAACCTAAAACAAACACTTGGAGTGAGAACAGGTGAGTTTTTTTTTCCTTTTCTCTTTGTGTCTTGGTAAGGGACGTAACAGGGATGGCAGTGCAGTCAGTGCGCTGTTCCTCCTGTGGGATGTTTGAGGTGAGAGACACCGGGAGTGTCCCAGCTGATCACACCTGCAGGAGGTACATCCAATTCCAGCTCCTTGAGGACCGTGTTAGGGACCTGGAGCTGGAACTGGAGGAACTAAGAATCATTCGGGAAGCAGAGGCAGCTATCGACAAAAGTTACAGGGAGATAGTTACTCCTAAAAGTGATACGTGGGTGACTGCTGGACGGGGTAAGAAGCAGTCAGAGCAGCGATCCCCGAGGCTGTTCCTCTCCAAAATAAATACTCTGTTTTGGATGTTGTTGAGGAGGAAGATTCAACCGGGGTAAGCCATGGAGTACCGGTCTCAGGGCTAGAGCCTGTCCCTGATGATCAGGTGGGAAGGGGGAAAGAAAAGAACAGGATTAGTGATTGGGGATTCCATAGTTAAGGGGATAGATAGGAGAGTCTGTGGGAAAGAGAGAGACTCGCGGTTGGTATGTTGCCTCCCAGGTGTCAGGGTCTGTGATATCTCTGATCGAGTGTTTGAGATCCTTAAGGGGGAGGGGAACCAGCCCCAAGTTGTGGTTCATGTAGGTACCCATGACATAGGTAGGAAAAGGGATGGAGATGTTCAACAGAAATTCAGAGAGTTAGGGTGGAAGCTCAGGGCTAAAACAAGCAGAGTGGTTATCTCTGGTTTATTACTTGTGCCGTGGGATAGCGTGGAGAAGAATAGAGAGAAAGAGCTTTTGAACTCGTGGCTAAAGGGATGGTGCAGGAGGGAGGGTTTCAGATACCTGGACAATTGGGGCTCATTCTGGGGTAGGTGGGACCTCTACAAAAGGGATGGTCTGCACCTGAACCAGAGGGGAACTAATATCTTGGGAGGGAAATTTGCCAATGCTATTCAGGGGGATTTAAACTGATTCTGAGGGGGGATGGGAACCTGAACTGTAGCTCCAATGTACAGGAGGATGAGAATAGGGAGGTCATGGATAAGGTTTCTAGGTCACAGCAGTGTATTGGCAGACGGGAGGGTGGTTTGAAGTGTGTATACTTTAATGCAAGGAGCATACGCAATAAGGTGGACAAACTTGCAGCCTGGATTGGTGCCTGGGACTTCGATGTTGTGGCCATTTCAGAGACAGGAATGGTTGTTGCAGGTTCCGGGGTTCAGATGTTTCAGTCAGAGCGGAGAAGGTGGTAGAAGAGGGGGAGGCGTGGCATTGTTAGTCAAGGACAGTATTACAGTATCAGAAAGGTCGTTTGATGTGGACCTGTCCATTGAGGTAGTATGGGCTGAGATTAGAAACAGGAAAGGAGAGGTCACCCTGCTGGGAGTTTTTTATAGGCCTCCAAAATGTTCCAGAGATGTAGAGGAAAGGATTGCAAAGATGATTCTGGATAGGAGTGAAAGTAACAGGGTCGTTGTTATGGGGCACTTTAACTTTACAAATATCGATTGGAAAAGCTATAGTTCAAGCATGTTAGAGGGGTCAGTTTTTGTCCAATGTGTGCAGGAAGGTTTTCTGACACATAGAGATCAGGCTGATTGGGATTTTTCAGATTGAAACATGTGATTAGAGTGAAAATTCCCAAAGTTCTTCATAATTGAGAAATCAGGTAGTTACGGCTTTGGCACAAATTTATGTGGTTGGGATAAAGATTCCAAGGAGTGACAGTCGGTGAGGTGTACACAGTCACTGGAGTGACAGTCAGTGAGGTGCACACAGTCACTGGCGCGACAGTCAGTGAGGTGTACACAGTCACTGGCGTGACAGTCAGTGAGGTGTACACAGTCACTGGCGTGACAGTCAGTGAGGTGTACACAGTCACTGGTGTGACAGTCAGTGAGGTGTACACAGTCACTGGCGTGACAGTCAGTGAGGTGTACACAGTCACTGGCGTGACAGTCGGTGAGGTTTACACAGTCAGTTAGGTGTACACAGTCACTGGTGTGACAGTCAGTGAGGTGTACACAGTCACTGGTGTGACAGTCAGTGAGGTGTACACAGTCACTGGTGTGACAGTCAGTGAGGTGTACACAGTCACTGGAGTGACAGTCAGTGAGGTGTACACAGTCACTGGCGCGACAGTCAGTGAGGTGTACACAGTCACTGGCGTGACAGTCAGTGAGGTGTACACAGTCACTGGCGTGACAGTCAGTGAGGTGTACACAGTCACTGGCGTGACAGTCAGTGAGGTGTACACAGTCACTGGCGTGACAGTCAGTGAGGTGTACACAGTCACTGGTGTGACAGTCAGTGAGGTGTACACAGTCACTGGCGTGACAGTCAGTGAGGTGTACACAGTCACTGGCGTGACAGTCAGTGAGGTTTACACAGTCAGTTAGGTGTACACAGTCACTGGTGTGACAGTCAGTGAGGTGTACACAGTCACTGGTGTGACAGTCAGTGAGGTGTACGCAGTCACTGGCGTGACAGTCAGTGAGGTTTACACAGTCAGTTAGGTGTACACAGTCACTGGTGTGACAGTCAGTGAGGTGTACGCAGTCACTGGCGTGACAGTCAGTGAGGTGTACACAGACACTGGCGTGACAGTCAGTGAGGTGTACACAGTCACTGGTGTGACAGTCAGTGAGGTGTACGCAGTCACTGGCGTGACAGTCAGTGAGGTGTACACAGTCAGTTAGGTGTACACAGTCACTGGTGTGACAGTCAGTGAGGTGTACGCAGTCACTGGCGTGACAGTCAGTGAGGTTTACACAGTCAGTTAGGTGTACACAGTCACTGGTGTGACAGTCAGTGAGGTGTACGCAGTCACTGGCATGACAGTCAGTGAGGTGTACACAGACACTGGTGTGACAGTCAGTGAGGTGTACACAGTCACTGGTGTGACAGTCAGTGAGGTGTACGCAGTCACTGGCGTGACAGTCAGTGAGGTTTACACAGTCAGTGAGGTGTACACAGTCGCTGGTGTGACAGTCAGTGAGGTGTACGCAGTCACTGGTGTGACAGTCAGTGAGGTGTACGCAGTCACTGGTGTGACAGTCAGTGAGGTGTACGCAGTCACTGGTGTGACAGTCAGTGAGGTGTACACAGTCACTGGTGTGACAGTCAGTGAGGTGTACGCAGTCACTGGTGTGACAGTCAGTGAGGTGTACGCAGTCACTGGTGTGACAGTCAGTGAGGTGTACACAGTCACTGGTGTGACAGTCAGTGAGGTGTACACAGTCACTGGTGTGAGAGAAGGTGGGTGGGTTGGGGGGGGTGCTGGGTGCAGGTCAGATGAAATAAACAACGTTTCAGAAAATATAAATTCTATAATTTTGGTGAAGTGATTCAGGATTTACCTCCATTGCTCCCTCAGTTATCTCATTTGTCTGATCCAGTGAGGGACCTCTGCCCTGTGATTTGGATGAAAAGATATTTGGCTGGGTTAGTAAGTTTGTAGACAACACAAAGATGAGAGGAGTTGTGGATCATGCGGAAGGTCATCAAGGGATTTGCTGGGATAAAATCAGTTGCAGATACGGGCGGAGAAGTGGCAGATGGAGTTTAATCCAGGCAAGTGTGAGATGCTGCACTTTGGGAGACCAAATGTTAAGGGTAAGTATATGGTTAATGGCAGGACCCTGAACAGCACTGAAGGCCAGAGGGATCTTGGGGTTCAGGTCCATCACTCCCTGAGAATGGCCACACAGATAGAAAGGATGGTAAAGAAGGCAGACAGCATGCTAGCTTTTATTGGCCGGTGAGCTGCCACAAATTCCAGCTCACAGTCAGCTCATGGACATCTTCACGGGGCTGTTGGAGAGCACAAAAAGCAGATGTGAGCACCCCCCAGCCCCACCCATCTCTTCTGAGACTCTAACCTGCACTGGTGTGAAGGAACAGGTGATGTCTGATCAGTAAGGATAGGCAGCAACACCTCCTCCACAATAAAGCTCAACATCGGTGCCCCACAAGGCTGTGTTCTCAGCTCCCTATTATACTCCTTGTGCACCTATTGCAGCCAAATTCACCTCTAATTCGCTTTTCAAGTTTGCTGACAACACCACCATAGTGGGTCGTATCTCAAACAGTGATGGGACAGAGTACAGGAATGAGATAGAGAATCTGGTGAACCAGTGAGGCAAAAATAATCTCTCCCTCAATGTCAACAAAACAAAGGAGATTGTCATCGACTTCAGGAAGCGTAAAGAAGAACATGCCCTTCTCTATACAGTAGAAATGCTTGAGACCTTTAAGTTTTAGGTGTCCAGATCACCAACAACTTTTCCTGGTCCCTCCACACTGACACCATAGTTAAGAAAGCCCACCAATGCCTTTACTTTCTCAGAAGAGTAAGGAAATTTGGCATGTTAGTTACAACTCTCACCAACTTTTACAGATGCCCCATAGAAAGCATTCTTTCTAGTTGTATCACAGCTTGGTCTGGGCTCCTGCTTTGCCCAAGACCGCAAGAAACTACAAAAGGTTGTGAACGTAGCCCAATCTATCACACAAACCAGCCTCCCATCCATCGACTCTGTCTGCATTTCCCACTGTCTCGGGAAAGCAGCCAGCATAATTAAGGATCCCACGCACCCCGGGCACTCTCTCTTCCACCTCCTTCTGTGGGGAAAAAGATACAGAATTCTGAGCTCACGTACCGACTCCAGAACAGCTTCTTCCCTGCTGCTGTCAGACTTTTGAATGGACCTACCTCGCATTAAGTTGATCTTTCTCTACACCCTAGCTATGACTGTAACACTACATTCGGCAGTCTCTCCTTTCCTTCTCTATGAACAGTATGTTTTGTCTGTATAGCACGCAAAAAACAATACTTTTTACTGTATACTAATACATGTGACAATAATAAATCAAATCAAAATTACTTTAACATTGTTCATATTTATGATGTATTATATGCTGATCTGCAATATGTGAGCTTTAATAATTGGAATGTCCCTCTCCTGCTCCATTACAGTTTTGTTTGGGTACCTATGGTTACATTAATTTTGAAACATGCAAATAGAGACACATTGGAAAATAGTTAACAAAATAAATTTCCCTTTGCAAGGTTTGACTGGCTGAATGGCTTTGTTCTGTGCTGTAGCCATTAAAACTGCTTCCGACACATTTACATCTTTCCATTAATAAGGTGACCAATTCTTTGCACAATACTCCAAATGTGGTCTCACCAATGCCCTGCATATCTGAAACGTGATGTGGAGTTGCTGGCGTTGGGACTGGAATAGGCACAGTAAGGAGTCTCACAACACCAGGGTAAAATCCAACAGGTCATAGAAATCACAGAAAGCCTACAGTACAGAAAGAGGCCATTCAGCCCATCGAGCCTGTACCAACAAGAATCCCCAGAGCCCAGACCCTAGTCCTGTAACCTCACATATGTTACCCGCTAATCCCCCTGACATTAAGGGACAACTTAGCATAGCCAATCCACCTAACTTGTACTTCTTGGACAATGGAAGGAAACCGGAGCAGCTGGAGGAAACCCATGCAGATATGGGGAGAATGTGCAGATCCCACACAGACAACGGGTGCAGGCAAGATTTGAACCTAGGTTCCTGGCACTGTGATACATCACTGTGCCATTGTGCTGCCCTGTTTGTTTTGTGCTCAGTAGAAGCATGAGGCTCTTTTGTGGCCATAACATACAAGAGTACGGAGCAAGTGCTGGGCAATGTGACTAGAACAGATATGGACTTGATGGCCAGTACAGCCATGATGGGCTGAAGGGTCTCTTTCTGTGTTGTAAAACACTATGACTCTATGATTAATATTTAGTTAAACATGAAGCTCAATAGTGTTACTTTGCAGCTACCAATGAAGTTTGAAATTCTCATTATTTAAGGATGAACCATCATTTGAGGAATCTGAAACCTCTGGGCTGTTACTCTCCAACTGTCATACTGAACAAAGATGAATATTTGACTTCAAGTTGTGAATATAGATAGCAATGGAAATGATTGAGATCATAGATGCGGTGATAATTAGTTGGTAAGATGCACACATACTGCAATATCCAATGACATCTCTGTGAACAGTAAGTTCCACTGAGTTCATTCATTTGAAAATTCACCATTTGAATATATTGTATTTCATTATAAAAAAATTACAAAATTCTCAGAATAATTTAGAGTCTGGATTGTATTGATTAGAAAACAGGAAATTGCAACAATTTGACACAAAGTTAACAACCAGTAAGAGTTATTAGGAAATGAAGGGAGTGAAGTCCACGTAGTGATTGTGGTTAGATTACATCATTGTTCTATAATGTCTGCTATTGCTCTGTGATTTATATAAACATTGAAGAGGAGCAGAGAGCAGACAGAGACAGGAACACAATCCAGTGTCCACCACCTTCTCCATACGGGCAAAATGAAAACCATTCTCTTCATCTTTGCTGCAGCCCAGATCATCTACACTTCTGGTGAGTATTGAAATGTGCTGAGGAATGGCTTTGTTACACTGTTTGTTGCTCTGATCATTGGGGTTTTAACCTCAAAAGGAGGCCTGCTGTAGACAGCGGGTAGCGGAGTGAGAGGGAAGCAGAGTGAGCTGCTAGGGCTTAGGATCAAAGGGCTTTGGAGAAAAGGGCCAGGTAAGTTTGAGTTGAAAACGGTGTTCAGTATTACGAAAGGGGAATAATGGAGAGGCATGTGATGTGTTGTTTCGGTATGATGTGGGAACTGGTGGACCCCAGGGTCCTTCCCAGTGACCATGTCTGCAGTAAGTGCAGGTTGCTGGAGGAGCTCCAGCTCAAGGTAGATGAGCTGGCCTCTGAGCTACAGACACTGAGGCTCATCAGGGGGAGAGAGGGTGCCATTGTCAATGGGGTGCAAGTGACATCCACCCCCCTGGACTGGCTAACTCTAAGGGTCAGGAACAAAAGGGGGGTGGGGATCGGAGGAAGGAGGGTGGGGAGAGGAGGAAGGAGGGTTGGGAGCGGAGGAAGGAGGGTGGGGAGAGGAGGAAGGAGGGTGGGGAGAGGAGGAAGGAGGGTGGGGAGAGGAGGAAGGAGGGTGGGGAACGGAGGAAGGAGGGTGGGGAGAGGAGGAAGGAGGGTGGGGAGAGGAGGAAGGAGGGTGGGGAGTGGAGGAAGGAGGGTGGGGACCGGAGGAAGGAGGGTGGGGAGCCAAGGAAGGAGGGTGGGGAGCGGAGGAAGGAGGGTGGGGAGAGGAGGAAGGAGGGTGGGGAGAGGAGGAAGGAGGGTGGGGAGTGGAGGAAGGAGGGTGGGGAGCGGAGGAAGGAGGGTGGGGAGAGGAGGAAGGAGGGTGGGGAGAGGAGGAAGGAGGGTGGGGAGAGGAGGGTGGGGAGCGGAGGAAGCAGGGTGGGGACAGGAGGAAGGAGGGTGGGGAGAGGAGGAAGGAGGGTGGGGAGCGGAGGAAGGAGGGTGGGGAGCCAAGGAAGGAGGGTGGGGAGCGGAGGAAGGAGGGTGGGGAGAGGAGGAAGGAGGGTGGGGAGAGGAGGAAGGAGGGTGGGGAGTGGAGGAAGGAGGGTGGGGAGCGGAGGAAGGAGGGTGGGGAGAGGAGGAAGGAGGGTGGGGAGAGGAGGAAGGAGGGTGGGGAGAGGAGGGTGGGGAGCGGAGGAAGCAGGGTGGGGACAGGAGGAAGGAGGGTGGGGAGAGGAGGAAGGAGGGTGGGGAGCGGAGGAAGGAGGGTGGGGAGAGGAGGAAGAAGGGTGGGGAGAGGAGGAAGGAGGGTGGGGACCGGAGGAAGGAGGGTGGGAGAGGAGGAAGGAGGGTGGGGAGCGGAGGAAGAAGGGTGGGGAGAGGAGGAAGGAGGGTGGGGAGCGGAGGAAGGAGGGTGGGGAGCGGAGGAAGGAGGGTGGGGAGAGGGGGAAGGAGGGTGGGGAGAGGAGGAAGGAGGGTGGGGAGATGAAGAAGGAGGGTCGGGAGCGGAGGAAGGAGGGTGGGGAGCGGAGGAAGGAGGGTGGGGAGAGGAGGAAGGAGGGTGGGGAGCGGAGGAAGGAGGGTGGGGACAGGAGGAAGGAGAGTGGGGAGCGGAGGAAGGTGGGTGGGGAGCGGAGGAAGGAGGGTGGGGAGAGGAGGAAGGAGGGTGGGGACCGGAGGAAGGAGGGTGGGGAGCGGAGGAAGGAGGGTGGGGAGCGGAGGAAGGTGGGTGGGGAGAGGAGGAAGGAGGGTGGGGAGCGGAGGAAGGAGGGTGGGGAGCGGAGGAAGGAGGGTGGGGACCGGAGGATGGAGGGTGGGGAGAGGAGGAAGGAGGGTGGGGAGCGGAGGAAGGTGGGTGGGGAGAGGAGGAAGGAGGGTGGGGAGCGGAGGAAGGAGGGTGGGGAGAGGAGGAAGGAGGGTGGGGAGAGGAGGAAGGAGGGTGGGGACCGGAGGAAAGGGGGTGGGGAGCGGAGGAAGGAGGGTGGGGAGCGGAGGCCTCAGCCTCTCAATCTGCATAACAGGTTTGAGGTTCTTGCTTCCAGTGTGCACGAGGACGAGGGAGATGAGGTCGGTGAGCAAACTGCACACGGTACGGTGATGCAGCAGGACATAGGCAAAGAGAAGGTGAAAAGGAACGTAGTAGTGATTGGGGATAGTGGGGTGAAGGGTATTGACACTGTCCTTTGTCGTAATGACAAAGTGCACAGAAGGGTGTGTTGTCTGCCTGGTGCTCGGGTCCAGGATGTCGCATCTGGGCTGTAAAGGAACCTGGAGTGGGAGGGTGAGAATCCGGTCGTTGTAGTACATGTGGGTGCCAACGACATAGGCAAAATGCGAACTGAGGATCTGGGGAGGGAGTATGAAAAGCTGGGAATGGAATTAAAAAGTAGAACCGACAAGGTGTTTATCTCTGGGCTACTGCCTGAACCGTGTGCAGATGGGCGTAGGGTTGACAGGATTAAGGAAGTGAATGGGTGGCTCAGGGATTGGTGTGGGAGGAATGGGTTTGAATTTATGGGGCATTGGCATCAGTATTGGGGTAGGTGGGACCTGTTCGGGCAGGATGGGGTTGGTCTGAACCGTGCTGGGACCAGAGTCCTGGCGAATCGTGTAAAGAGGACTGTAGACAGGGCTTTAAACTAATTGGAGGGGGGGGTGGGGGTAGGTGACATTACAAGGTCTAAAGTTAAGGAGAGGGTACAGGTAAGGGTAGAGGCCGAGGATGTCCCAATAATAAAGGGAGTAGGGGGCGTGAGTATGGTTGGTGGCGTTCCGGCAAATAGGGTCCAGGTGAAGGCTGGGATGAAGGCACTTTATCTGAATGCACGAAGCATTCGGAATAAAGTGGATGAGCTGGTGGCGCAGATCAGCACAAATGGATATGATCTGGTGGCCATTACAGAGACATGGCTGCAAGGTAACAGGGACTGGGAGCTGAATGTCCAGGGGTATCAAGTGTTTAGGAAGGATAGGCGGGAGGGAAAAGGGGGGTGCGTAGCTCTGCTGATTAAGGATAGCATCAGGGTGGTAGCAAGGGATGATATTGGAGCCAAAGAGCAGAAAGTGGAATCGTTGTGGGTAGAGATTAGGAACAGCAAAGGGAGGAAGATGCTGGTGGGTGTCGTCTATAGGCCCCCAAATAATGATCTGGAGGTGGGGTGGGCTATAAACACACAAATAAATGCGGCGTGCAGGAATGGGGCAGCCGTAATTATGGGGGATTTCAATCTGCATATTGATTGGTTGACCCATGTTGGACGCGGTGGGCTCGAGGAGGAATTCTCGGAACGCTGCCGGGATAGTTTATTGAACAGTGTGTGTTGGAGCCGATGAGGGAGCGAGCTATCTTGGATCTGGTGTTATGTAATGAGGCGGGTAGAATTAGGGACCTTGCGGTGAAGGATCCTCTTGGGGAGAGTGATCATTGTATGGTGGAGTTTCTGGTGCAGATGGAGGAGGAGAAAGTGGGTTCCCGGACACGCGTCCTTTGTTTGAACAGAGGGGAGTATGGTAGGATGAGAGAAGAATTGGCAAATGTGGACTGGGGGAGTGCGTTGGAAGGTAGGTCTGCTGAGGAGCAGTGGAGGATCTTTAAGGAGATCTTTCTTGGTGCTCAGCAGAAATTTATTTCGATGGTCAAAAAGGATCGTAGGAGGAGAGATAATCAGCTGTGGATAACGAAGGAGGTAAAGGAGAGTATTAAATTAAAAGCGGATGCGTTTAGAGTAGCTAAGAGTAGTGGGCGAGAAGAGGATTGGGAGAGGTTTAAATATCAACAAAGAATGACGAAGAAGTTGATAAAGAAAGGAAGGATAGACTATAAAGCTGGGCTAGCGCTTAATATAAAAAAGGATAGAAAGAGTTTTTATAAATATATAAAAAGGAAGAGGCTGGCTAGGGTGAACGTTGGTCCCTTAGAGGATGAGAAGGGGGACTTAGTGGTAGGGGATGGGGAAATGGCTAAGGTCTTGAATAACTTTTTTGCTTCGGACATCACGGAGGAGGACGTGAATAATTTGCCGGGTGTTAGAGATGGAAAGATGGTAGGAGTGGAGGGCCTGAATGACATTACTGTTACTAGAGAGGCAGTGCTTGACAGACTAGAGGGACTGACTGTGGACAAGTCCCCAGGACCGGATGGAATGCATCCAAGGGTTCTGAAAGAAATGGCGGAGGTGATAGTGGATGCCTCGATGATTATTTTCCAAACCTCGCTGGATTCCGGGGAAGTGCCGGAAGATTGGAAAACGGCTAATGTTACGCCGTCGTTTAAGAAGGGTGCCAGGCAAAAGGCGGGGAATTATAGGCCGGTTAGTTTAACGTCTGTTGTAGGTAAAATGCTTGAATCCGTGATCAAGGAGAAAATAACGAGGCATCTTGAGGAGAATTGTTTGATAGAGCAGACGCAGCACGGTTTCATTAAAGGGAAGTCGTGTCTGAAAAATTTATTGGAATTCTATGAGGATGTGTCTAGGGCAGTGGATAGAGGAGAGCCGGTGGATGTGGTGTTTCTTGATTTTCAGAAGGCATTTGATAAGGTGCCTCACAAGAGGTTATTACAGAAGGTCAGGGGGCATGGAGTTGGGGGTAGGGTGTTAGCGTGGATAGAGGATTGGCTGTCTAATAGGAGGCAGAGAGTGGGGGTTAATGGGTGCTATTCGGATTGGCGGTTGGTGACTAGTGGAGTGCCCCAGGGATCGATGCTGGGGCCTCAGCTATTTACCATTTATATAGATGATCTGGAGGAGGGAACCGAGTGTAAGGTGTCGAAATTTGCTGATGACACCAAGATTGGTGGAACGGCAAATTGTGCGGAGGGTGTGGAGAGTCTGCAGAAGGATCTAGATAGGCTGGGCGAATGGGCCAGGAACTGGCAAATGGAATTTAATGTTGGCAAGTGTGAAGTTGTCCACTTTGGTAGGAATAATGGTAGGAAGGACTATTACTTACGTGGCGAAAAACTGCAGTAGGCGACGGTGCAGAGGGACCTCGGGGTCCTTGTGCATGAGTCGCAAAAACCCAGCTTGCAGGTGCAGCAGGTGGTCAGGAAGGCGAATGGGATGCTGGCCTTCATAGTGAGGGGGATTGAATATAAAAGTAGGGAGGTCTTGCTGCGGCTGTACAGGGCACTGGTGAGGTCGCAGCTGGAGTACTGTGTGCAGTTTTGGTCGCCGCACTTACGCAAGGATATTTTGGCCTTGGAGGGAGTGCAGAGAAGGTTTACTAGGCTGATGCCGGAGTTGAGGGGATTGAACTATGAGGAGAGGCTGAATAAACTAGGCTTGTACTCGTTAGACTTTAGAAGAATGAGGGGAGATCTCATTGAGACGTATAAGATGATGAATGGGATGGATAGGATAGAGGTGGAGAGACTCTTCCCGCTCAGAAAGGACAGTAGGACTCGGGGGCACAGCCTCAAGATAAGGTGGGCGTGCAGTTTAGAACGGAGTTGAGGAGGAACTTCTTCACTCAAAGGGTGGTGAATCTCTGGAATTCTCTGCCCGTTGAAGTGGTGGAGGCTGCCTTGCTAAATATATTTAAGACGCGGGTTGATGGGTTTTTGATAAGCGAGGGGATTAAGGGTTATGGGAAGAGGGCGGGAATGTGGAACTGAGCCACGACAGATCAGCCATGATCTTATTGAATGGCGGGGCAGGCTCGAAGGGCTAGATGGCCTACTCCTGCTCCTATTTCTTATGTTCTAACCCAAATAGATCAGAATCAAAAATATATTCATCCTTAAAACCCTTTGCTTCCCGATTCAGGAATTCCATGTGAAAATTCTAATGATCCAGAGATTCCAAGAGCAAAACGTGCCTCAATTGGAAAGGCGAATGAAGAATTTGCAACAAGCAACCTCTTCACCATTGTGAAATGTGAAGTGATAAGTGTAAGTTGCACCAAATCCAGTTTACTGCTTTTGTCTCTTTTCTTGTAACAAGCATCCTGAATTGCTTCTGTTCTGTATGCAAGGGTTTTACTGTGAGAATCCATATCCACTGCTGACAGGTAAAAAAAAACAACTTGGAATATTTTAGATGAATGTTATTTATATTGGAGCAATTTACATATTTTATTAAAAATTGTTCACTTTCTGTCCAACTGATTTACTTCCTCTTGTTACTATTCCTCACTGATTGTTTCAACCTGAAAGATTAGTTTTGAAATTCTCTTTGTAAACCTTTTAATGGGATCTTCCTCTGCAAACTCCTGCTGAGTCGAGGCGGATTTACAATGAAAGATAGCCTACCAGAGCCCAGGCCCCCAAATAACAGGGCAATACCCCTGACAAATAAGTGAGTTTTATCCTCTATAATTGAACTCCATTATTTGATTTCTGTACAAAACTGCGTCTAATGTCAGAGAAACCATAACCTGTATCACAAAGAGAGGGAAACAATATCAGTAACACACTTCAATCAGGTAAAGGTCTCGGTTCTGAGACCCATAAAGCTGGACACCTCAGGGTGACCCAAGGTCACCTGGAGCTCTGAGAGTGTAGAGACCCACACAGAGAGTGAAGGAGAGAGTTCCCATTGCCTCAAACTGCTGGGAGTGCAGAGAAATCTCACTGGTGCTGCCACCCCGCCCCACCCCCCAGTGAACCTGGGCTCTAAAATGTGCTCATTTATAGAATCATAGAGATTTACAGCATGGAAACCGGCCCTTCAGCCCAACTTGTCCACGCCACCCTTTTTTGCAAATCCCTAAGCTAATCCCAATTGCCCACATTTGGCCCATATCCTTCTATACCCATTGTACCCATGGAACTGTCTAAACACTTATTAAAAGATAAAATTGTACCCATCTCTATTACTGCCTCTGGCAGCTTGTTCCAGACACTCAGCACCTTGTGTGTGAAAAAATTGCCCCTCTGGACACTTTTGTATCTCTTCCCTCTCACCTTAAACCTATGTCCTCTAGTTTTCGACTCCCCTACCTTTGGGAAAGGATTGGCTATCTAACTGATCCGTGTCCCTCATTATTTTATAAACCTCTATAAGATCACCCCTCAGCCTCCTACGCTCCAGAGAAAAAAGTCCCAGTCTATCCAACCGCTCCTTATAATCAAACCATCAAGTCCCGGTAGCATCCTGGTAAATCTTACTCTTTCTAGTTCAATAATATCCTTTTATAATAAGGTGACCAGAATCGCACACAGTATTCCAAGTGTGGCCTTACCAATGTCTTGTACAATTTCAACAAGACGTCTCAACTCCTGTATCCGGTGTTCTGACCGATGAAACCAAGCATGCCGAATGCCTTTTTCGCCGCTCTGTATTAACTGACATAATCTATATTAACTATGTATTAATTATGTATTAACTGACATAAATACATTAACAAACAAAGCAGGATCAGGGAAAAGAAACAAACTGCAAAGGGGACACCCCAAACAAATCACTGCAGCTTTTGTTGCTGTTTACAGCTTTCGAAATATCCAGGTAACTTTTCACTGTTCAACAGGGATTGGAATTCTTCAACTTACACCAGGTTTACATTTTCTCCAGGCTTACACCAAGGTCCCAATTTCACTTCTGGACTATTTTCATGCTGCCGATTATATATGATATATTTTACACCATAAAATAAACTGATTATTTATTTTGGGACATGCATTGTTTGCGCTATCGATACCGGCAGTAACGTGTGGTAACTACTAACCCTGACATTCTTTTCAAAGAATCCTGTAAGTGTCCAATTGTCTATGGAACACCCTGACCTTGTCACTGTGGTAATAGTGCATGTTGCAATGTCGAACCAGGGTATTCCAGTTTCCATCTCCTGCCCACCTTGGTTCAGCTGACCTCAGGATGACAGAAATGCCCCAATTACAGGATAATGAGCAAGGCCAGGCCCGCAACAAGGTATTTGAGAAGAATTTTGAGAAAGCCTCCAATCCGCCAACAATGTTAGGGAGCCAACCCCACCAGTCAAAGGGCATTCCCTGAGCAACTGAGTGCAGGAGGCACACCAGTTCCTGAATAGTATTCTCATCGCTCTCAGTCCAAAACCCTCATTGACAGAGATGCACGCATGTCTCATTGACAGGCGCACAAACTCCCTCTTGCGCTGCTTGCAAGAGATCAAGGGCCATGCGGCTCTGAAGCACCACCTTAGAAAAGGACTGAATCTCCCACTGCAGGTTCTGAATGGCATCCACAGTGCTGGTTTCAATTATTTCCATAGTAGCGGAAATATTAGTAATGGCCTTTTCTGAGACTCCAAGACCTGGGGAGGAGGGCTCGGACAAACTGGTGGAAGCCAGTGTTACGGGTAGCTCGTGGATTCGGAACTAACTGTTCCTGACGCTACATGATTCCTCGGTGGGTGTGAAGGGAGTGGATGGATAGGTGCTTGACTCCAAAGGCCTTGGGGATCATGTGACCTATGGTGCAGATGCTGGCCCAATCAACAGGGAGAGGGTCTTGTCGGCTCCGTTCCCACAAAGCCAGGACGAGCCATTATGAACAAGGGTCGGGTAGCAGAATGTGGAGCTTTGGCAAAAGGTGAGCCAATACTGGGTATGGGGAGATTTCTCCTGGGCATACCAATGGATCTGACAAGTCTGGCTGAGACGTAGAGCCCTCAGGGCTCCTTGGTCTACACACATGGACTGATCCCCATGGTTACAAGGCCCTGATCCCTTAGGATAGATAGCGTCAGAAGGCCAGAATGTAACGAGACCATTGAGAGTGAGATTGTGTGACCGCTGACAGTCACACTCACCCTTGTTGTAGTGGAGTCCAGCCTCAGCTGTGGGGCCTGAGTGATGCATAAGGGGTTGTTAGTGGTACAATCCCAAAAGGATGTCATGGGGCCAGACAGATTGTGGAAGCGAAACCGGGCTTCCCGGTAGTTATAATCAGCAAGGTAAGTACAGGGGCTCAATGGAAGGTCACTCTCCCCATTGTTCCCACGGGCATAATTCCTCCAAACATACAGCCGGTGTCTCAATGGCCACAGGGTTAGGCTGTTTCCTCCAGGTAGGTGCCCATTGGATGAGGACCACCATGGCTTTCACAGACCACTCAAGGTTTGAAGGAGGAGCACAAAAATGCATTTCTGATGAGGCGGGGATGGCAGGGAGGTGAGTACAGAGCCAACATTGGGTCTGGTCACCCTGTGAAGCCACAGCCTTCATTCTTCAAATCGTGAATTGCTAATCCGTGCCCCTGCAAAGGGCAGTACCACCAATGACAACAAAAAATTCACATTTCAAATAGTATCGAGTTCTTGTTTAAGTTTCTTTTTCTGAGGATGTCCGCTACATGTGGGTCACATGTATCCACAAAGGTTTCCTTTCCACCTCCATGCCTGTGTGAGTTGTCAACAGGATGTGGTAAGGTCCCTCCCAGCGAACCTCCAGGCAATGCTTTCTCCGGAAGGTGTTAATGAAAACCTGGTAGACTTAGTAGGTATGGCAGCCCTCAGTGGTATTTGCTTCTGAGTTTCGAAGACCTGGGAATGCAAACCTTTAAGAGAGTTGGTTAGAGCGATGCAAAACTGCATCACTCCTTTGTCCATGGAGTGGATATTCATTTGTTTAATAGTGAGGGGTGGGGAGATAGGTAAGCACATGGGACATCCCATTACAATCTCGTAAAGTCTCAAAGAGATGGTACAATTGGGATGGGAGCGCATGACTATGAGGGCCGGGGTAGGGCTTCATGACATTGTCACTGGATAATGTCTCGGAAATCCCGGATCGAGGAACATATTCACATAACAGCAACTTAGCCACAGTAACAACGTCATTCTTTCTAGTTGGGCATGCTTCTACTCATTGTGAAAATAAACATACAATATCAAGTACATAGCTATACCCCATCCATTTGGGCAATTTATAAAGTCCATTTGTAGCTGTACAAAAGGGCCCCAGGGTTGTGGGCTTGCTGCAACCACTGGCGATGTCTTTCCAGGGTTATTGCTGTGGCAGACCAGGCACCGAGCAGCAATTTTTCCTGCCAAGTTGGGAAATCCTGGTGCGAAGCACGACTGCTGCACTGGCCTGATCATCCGCCCCTTTTCTTGCATGGGTAAACTCATGTAAGATGTGGGCAAGCCAGGGCAGGTGTGCTATAGTAGGATCCCACCCTGTGAGATTGGGTGAGTACGGCCTGGGAGAAGCCATTTTACTCGTGGACAGAAAAGGTTAAAGTGCTTATTGTAGTTTCGTAGCACTAATCCAGGTACAGAGGTTACAGCAGCTTCTGAATCAAGGAGGGATTGTGAGATCCTCTGTATGATTTGCCCAGTTAAAAGGCTTAATTTCAAGGCATTTCTGCCTTGTGCTGTGCTTTAAGCTAACAAACTAATTTGGGCACATCAGCCTGGAATTCTGGGTCCAGCCGAGGAATTTAGCTGCATTCTTTGTAAGTACAATGTAAGGTAAACAAGCTTGCTCATAGACACCGAAGCAAGTTGTGCCTGCACGCAACTTTCAACAATATAAGTATTAAGTTATTGCAGACACAGATTGACATTCAGTTTGTTTGATCCAGACTATGTTTTGAGTTGTTCAATCCAGTGCCAGCCTTTGGCTGCTCTCTCTCCCTCTCTCCCCTTAAGTAATCCCCATTTTTAGGGGAAGAAAAGAGTCCCAGAAGACATTGTCATGGGGATCTGAATAGCCAATTTACTGGCCATCCCCCAAATGAGTGCAGATTTTTTCTCACTGTAATCATTAAAGCATGGTCTTCCCTCTAACAATAGTCATAACATGTGTTCACATATGAAAAAGATAAAATTACGTACATCAAATATAAGAATTAAAGTAATCAGCAAAGTAAATTACCAGCTGTATTAAATTACAATTTTCATAAACTCGGTAGAATTATTGTTGCGAAAATAAAGACAGAGTTTGCTGGCAGCGAGTGAATGGAAATGCCATTCCAAACAGTACTGGGCATTGAGAACAACACAGCAAAACTGAAGCTTCACAAGGTCAAGAAAATCAAAACAAGCAAAAAAATCCTATCACAGGAATAATATTGCATAACAAATTATACAAGTAAATTCCACAATATTTTAAGCAGCAGTCACATATTGACATTCATGGCTAACTAAATGTCGGTGCGTGGTATAGGGAGTTGTTGGGTGTGTAGGTGATGGGGGAGATGGGGGTGGTACAGCTGAAGGTCTCTGGATACGGTTCCAGGAGACCGCAGGTGAAACAGGTACTTTTGTCACTGCCTCGCCGGCTGATTGCCTTATCCCCAGCCCCGCGTCCACTACCCCAACTGGCTGCATACAATACATTATCTGTAACTTTACTTCTCCATTTTAGCTTCTGGTATTGGAGCATTCACAGGGCTGGAGGGCTCTAACAAGTTTGGATAGGTCCTGTCTTCCCTCCCACTCAACACAAGACATTGCAAACATTTTCTTCAGATCAGGATACTCGGTACAAGAATATTTACAAGCGCTGATATTCTAGCGTCTTGAGATACACCCAAACAATTCATGAACACTCTACATAATACATCCTGATCAGGTTCCATGGCGTAATGGTCAGCACTCTGGACTCTGAATCCAATCAGCCTCCCACTGGGAATGGCACCAGACGGGCTTTATTGTTGCTACCCACAAGCAGGGACATGGAGTGCTGGACACCAAGGGTCCAGGATAGCATCTCCAGCCCCTCTGATAAGCAAGGCATCCTCCTCCCTACCACTCTCTTCATTGGTCACCCACACACACACACACACACACACACACACACACACACACGTCCTGATGTGAGACTGATCCAGCCCGAACCCCCTCAGTCTCCCACCCCCCTCAGACACACAGTCAGATCCCCACCACCCCACACAGGCCCCCTCCCACTTCAGAACTCCCACTCAGCCCTCTTTCTCCACAGATGAGTGAGGGTTAGGGGGAGAGTGGGCTATGATGGGGGGGGCTGTGCAAGGGGGGTCATGCTGAGCCATGAACGGGGGTGATGACGAAAGGACATGTTGGCTGTCAGACAGTGGGGTCCATGGAGACTGCCCCAGTGCCCCAATACTGGCAACCTGTGTCAGGAGGGGGTGGAGAAACATGCCACTGATGACGGGGGCGTGTGGACGAGAAGGGAGCGGGAGGGGAGATGTCTGTGGGGTTAGGGAGGGGGGTCTTCCAGTTCACTGTGAGACAGGGACATTGTGAAATGGTGCCTGTGTGCTCTGCAGCTGGGCTCAATAGCATGTTTGACCACCTCCCCCCCACCCCCCCAAACCCCCCTGCACCCCACCCCTCCATCCTCCACCCGACACAAAACCACTCTCCAGAAAAGTGGTTGATGTGGGTCGATTGTGGTGCCGAGCGCCTGTCAGACACCTGTGGCCTTTTCTCACTGTTGTGACACTTTTTGAAGGGGAAATTATGAACAAAATCTCAGTTTGTGTTTCTACTAATTGAATAGTAACTTTAACATAAATAAAATGTTCCAAGATATTTCCCAAAAAACATAATGATTATGCAGGATATCTGAATATTTTTGTCTGACACAATATTATTATTCGTAAATGTTATCCCTGACACCTTCATTAAATGTAACTGTATCCTTTTGTTAGCGGCGCAACATCGGAGAACGTATATTCGAGGTCAACTTAACGTTTGCGGTCCAGGAAACTGTGTGCAACAAAAGCTCTGGAGCAGATCCGACAAATTGTTCACGGATCCCCATCCCAGAAGCTGTGAGTATTCCAATGTTGGTCACTTGCTTTCTCTGTTAGAATTGATCCTAACACTGGGAGATTTCCTGTGATAGTAACACGGTGCAATGACCTACCATGAAACATTTAAATACATCTTTTGTTTCCAACATTTCCACATCTACATGCTGAGAGTATTTTTTGATTCATTTATGGGACATTGTGCATCATTGGCTAGACCAGCATTTATTGCCCATCCCTAACTGCCCCTGAGAAGGTGCTCACGAGCCACTTTCTTGAATCACTGCAGTCCATGTAGTGGAGGTTCACCCACTGTGCAGTTAGGGAGAGAGATCCAGGATTTTGCCCCATTGACAGTGGATATATTTGCAAGTCAGGATGGTGAGTGTCTTGGAGTGGAACTTGCAGGTGGTGGTTATAGAGCCATAGAGTTGTATCGCACAGAAAAGGCCTTTCGGCCCATTGAGTCTGCACCAACACAACTACCACTAAATGTGCTCCCGTCCCATTTCCCTGCACTTTTCCAATATCCCTGGATGTTCTGATGTTTCACGTGCTCATCCAAATACCTTATTAAAGGTTGTATGTTTTCCAGCCTCCACTACCTCCCCAGGCAGCACATTCCAGACTCCCACCACCCTCTGAATAAAAAGGTTTTTCTCAAATTCCCCCTGAATCTCCTGCTCCTTCTCAAAAATATTTTTTGATTTGAATTGGTTTGATTTGATTTATTGTCACATGTATTAGTATACAGTGAAAAATATTGTTTTGTCCACTACACAGACAAAATACCATTCATAGAGAAGGAAAGCAGAGAGTACAGAATGTAGTAACACCGGTGCCCCACAAGGCTGTGTTCCCAGTCCCCTACTATACTCCTTATACACCTATGACCGTGTGGCCAAATTCCCCTCCAATTCAACCTTCAAGTTTGCTGATGACACCACCGTAGTGGGTCAGATTTCAAACTATGACGAGACAGAGTACAGGAATAAAAGAAAGAATCTGGTGAACTGGTGCGGCAACAATAATCTCTCCCTCCATATCAACACAATGAAGGAATTGTCATCGACTGCAGGAAGCGTAAAGGAGAACATGCCCCTGTCTATATCAGCAGGGACAAAGTAGAAAGGGTTGAGAACTTCAAGTTTTTAGATGTCCAGATCACCAACAACCTGTCCTGGTCCCTCCATGCTGACACTATAGTTAAGAAAGCCCCACCAATGCCTCTACTTTTTCAAAAGACTAAGGAACATGTGAGCTACAACTCTCACCAACTTTTACAGATGTGCCATAGAAAGCGTTCTTTCTGGTTGTATCACAGCTTGGTCTGGGCTCCTGCTCTGCCCAAGACCACAAGGAACTACAAAAGGTCGTGAATGTAGCCCAATCCATCACACAAACCAGCCTCCCATCCACTGACTCTACACTTCCTGCTGCCTCAGCAAAGCAGCCAGCATAATTAAGGACATCACGCACCCCAGACATTCTCTCTTCCACCTTCTTCCTTTGGGAAAAAGATACAAAAGTCTGAGGTCACGTACCGACCGACTCGAGAACAGCTTCTTCTCTGCCGCTGTCAGACTTTTGAATAGACTTACCTCATATTAAGTTGATCTTTCTCTACACCCTCGCTATGACTGTCCTTGCTATAGAGGGAGTGCAGGGAAGGTTTACCAGGCCGATTCCTGGGATGTTTGGTCTGTCATATGAGAAAAGCTTAAGTGGATTATATTCACTGGAGTTTAGAAGAGTGAGAGGGGATCTCATAGAAACTGATAAAATTCTATCAGGGTGAGACAGGGTAGATTCAGAAAGATTGTTCCCGATGGTGGGGGAGTCCAGAACTAGGGCTCATAGTTTGAGGAGAAGGGATAAACCTTTTAGAACTGAGGTGAGGAGGAATTTCTTCACCCAGAGGGAGGTGAATGTGTGGAATTCACTCCCACAGAAAGTAGCTGAGGCCAAAACATTGTCTGATTTCAAGAAGAAATGAGATATAGTTCTTGAGGCTAAAGGGATCGAGGGATATGGGGGGAAGGGAGGATCAGGATATTGAATTTGATGATCAGCCATGATCAAAATGAATGGCGGAGCAGGTTTGAAGAGCTGAATGGCCTTGTTGTGCTTCTAGTTTCTGTTTCTATACCTATTTCTGCTTCTCTTGTCCCTCTAGATGGTAGTGGTTGTGGATTTGGAAGGTGCTGCCTAAGGAAACTAGGTGAACTTCTGCAGTATACCTTGTAAATGAAACAAATGAACTCCAGTAAATAAATCTTAATCAACTCAATCTCTCCCCATATGTCAGTCCCACCATCTCCGGGATCAGCCTGGTAAACTCTCGCTGCACTCAATAAGAACATAAGAACATAAGAAATAGGAGCAGGAGTAGGCCATCTAGCCCTTCGAGCCTGCCCCGCCATTCAATAAGATCATGGCTGATCTGAAGTGGATCAGTTCCACTTTCCCGCCCTCTCCCCATAACCCTTAATCCCCTTGCCTATCAAAAACCCATCAACCCGCGTCTTAAATATATTTAGCGAGGCAGCCTCCACCACCTCAACGGGCAGAGAATTCCAGAGATTCACCACCCTTTGAGTGAAGAAGTTCCCTTGAGTCCAAGAACATCCTTCCTCAGATGAAGAGACCAAAACTTCAAAACCGCACATGATTCTCCCAAAAGTGCTGAATTGGTGGAAAAACTGTTCTAAATCGCAACTGTTTTGTTAGTTCAGCTTCTTCAGGAAGGCGTTTGATAAGGTCCCCCATGCAAGTCTTCTTGAGAAGGTGAGAGGGCATGGGATCCAAGGGGCTTTGGCCTTGTGGATCCAGAACTGGCTTGCCTGCAGAAGGCAGAGAGTGGTTGTGGATGGGTCTTTCTCTGCATGGAGGTCAGTCACCAGTAGAGTGCCCCAGAGATCTGTTCTAGGACCCTTGCTGTTTGTCATTTTCATAAATGACCTGGATGAGGAAGTGGAGGGATGTGTTGGTAAATTTGCCGATGACACAAAGGTTGGTGGTGTTGTGGATGGTCTGGAGGGATGTCAGAAGTTGCAGCATGACATAGATAGGATGCAAGACTGGGTGGAGAAGTGGCAGATGGACTTCAACCTGGATAAATGTGTAGTGGTCCATTTTGGCAGGTCCAATGGGATGAAGGAGTACAATATCAGGGGTAGGAGTCTTAGCAGTGTAGAGGAGCAGAAGGACCTTGGGATCCGGGTCCATAGGACTCTTAAATCCTCCTCGCAGGTGGAGGATGTGGTCAAGAAGGCATATGGTGTACTGGCCTTCATTAATCGAGGGATTGAGTTTAGGAGTCGGGAGGTAATGCTGCAACTTTATAAGACCCTTGTCAGACCTCACTTGGAGTACTGTGCTCAGTTCTGGTCGCCTCACTACAGGAAGGATGTGGAAGCTATTGAGAGGGTGCAGAGGAGATTTACAAGGATGTTGCCTGGATTGGGAGGCATGCCTTATGAAAATAGGTTGAGGGAACTGGGACTCTTCTCCCTGGAGAGACAAAGGTTGAGAGGCGACCTGATAGAGGTTTATAAAATGTTGAGAGGAATAGATAGGGTGGATTCTCGGAGGCTATTTCCCAGGGCTGAAATGGTCACTATGAGAGGACACAGGTTTAAGGTGCTGGGGAGCAAGTACAGAGGAGATGTCAGGGGTAAGTTTTTCACTCAGAGGGTGGTGAGTGAGTGGAATCGGCTGCCGTCGGTGGTGGTAGAGGTGAATTCGCTGGGGTCTTTTAAAAGACTTCTGGATGAGTATATGGGATCTAATGGGATTGGGGGTTATAGATAGGCCTGGTAGGTAGGGATATGATCGGTGCAACTTGTGGGCCGAAGGGCCTGTTTGTGCCGTAGTGTTCTATGTTCTCACCAGAATCCCCGCACTCTGTGCACTGCAGAGGTCCCAGTAGTGAATCCCATTAAAAATACAGGTGTGTGGGGACGGGGCCTATTTGAGCAGAGTTTGACAGTTCTGAAACTCTGCGCTTGCGCAGTGGCCCCAATCTGTCTGTCTCCCCGCTCGCTGGCCAGCTCGATTGCTGACTAGCCCGGGACCCCTGCAGTGCTGCCCTCCACCACCCCCCCTCCCCATGGTCCGATTGTGGCCCCATAACAATTCCTGGGCCAGCCCTGATCTCCCGCTGTCCCAGAGAGTCATGATGCACAGCTCATTCCCCTCCAGCAGTGGCGATTTCACCCCCCACCCCCATCTCCCCAACCCACTGGGGTCAGGCATGTCCCCCCCCCCACACCTCGGCAGACCACACCCCCCCCACCCCCCCCACCAGCCTGCCCCCATCACTGCCCTCTCTCTAGCCCAGACTGATTGCAGACTGGCAGAAGAACCCACACCCCCACCAATCACTCCCACAATAAGCCCCATCCCTTTGGCACTGTCCGTGCCCAGTGGGCAGTGCCAAGGTACTCTCTGGGTATGCGCACTTTGCCCTTTGGGCATTGCCGGGGGCACAGGTTGGCACAGCCGGGGTGCCGATGCTCAGGGGGTACCACTCCCCTGCTGCCTGACCCCCTGTGGGGGCCCTAATTAACCCCCTTCATTCTGTGGGGTCTCCCACTAGTTCCCTGAATGTGGGGAGCGTGTCTGAACCCCACTGGAATGACGTGCTCCTGGCGGGGTGGGAGATTCAATCAGGTCCTGAAAGTTCCTGATAATGAGCTGCTAAACATAATTAAAACATTATTAAAAACGGATTGAAATTACTTACCTGCTTTCCCGCCGGTTTCCAGCGTGGTCTGACTGGTGACTCTTCTCCAGGTCTGGGAAAATGAGACAGAATCCCATCCCTAATCTCCAATCTGTCTTTGAGAAATCCAACCATCACTCCCAATGGAAAATCCCACATGTGATAGTGCAGTTTAGGGAACTGAAGGAATAACATGGATTCAGTCTCCCACACTGAACAGTTAGGAAGTTCTCTCTCGCTGTAAAACTATCACAATATCACATTAATGTGCAATGAAAATTTATCCTGATGATTAACCAATTTCCTATGTTAATAAAACACTTTGATGTTACAATATTCTGGCACTCAGGTGTGTAAACATGTGTTTAATATTCTACGTTTGAAGCTCACTATTAGAAAATTCACTGTGTTTTTGGAGATTATAACTGAGTTACACTCTCACTCTCTCCATCTGTAGAAAACTGCTACTTGCACCAGTTCCGTTATTGTGGGTTTGTCCGAAATTATAAACATTGCAGTAAACTGTATCAACACAAGCTTCACAACATCAGCCCCAACAACTCCACCAACAACTCCAACAACAAATTCAACAACAGCTACTCCAACAACAATTGCAACAACGACAATTCCAATAACAACTCCAACAACAATTGCAGCTACAATAACAACAATTGCAACAACAACCCCATCAACAATAGCAACAACTCCAACAACAATTGCAACAACAACCCCAACAACATTTGCAATAACGACTGCCCCAGCAACAATTGCAACAAGTGACCCAAAAACAGTTGCAACAGCAACTACCCAAACAACAACCACCCCAACAACAATTGCAACAACAACATCACCAACAACAATTGCAACAACAACAACCCCAACAGCATTTGCAATAACAACTGCCCCAGCAACAATTGCAACAAGTGACCCAAAAACAGTTGCAACAGCAACCACCCAAACAACAACTACCCCAACAACAATTGCAACAACAACATCACTAACAACAATTGCAACAACAACCACCCCAACAACAGTTGCAACAACAACTGCCCCAACAACAATTGTGACAACAACCACCCCAACAACAATTGCAATAACAACAGCACCAACAACAATTGCAACATCTACTGCCCCATCAACAATTACATCAACAACCAACCGAACAACAATTGTGACAACAACCATCCCAACAACAATTGTGACAACAACCACCCCAACAACATCAACGACAGCAACAACAACAACGACAGCAACAACAACAACAACAACGAGAGCAACAACAACAACAACAACGAAAATACCTCCAGGGCCACCACCAGCAGCATCATCATCAGAAAGCAGTGAATCATCGTCAGACAGCAATGAATCGTAACAGAACCACTAGTGTAGTAAATGACAGAATTTTTAACAAATTTATTCTTCCAGGAAGTGCAGAACTGCAAAGTGCTGAGGACTGGTGTGGGAAATAACAATGTAAATACGGCTGATTTCGCTATAAAATAACATGGAAATTGCTCAAGATTATTTTATATCGTGGTTAAATTGTCATAATTTTTCAATTGAGTCTATGAAAGCTGTATGGAACCTGTCCACTGCCACTAATTCTACAGCAATGGAACTGGCCATTCAGCCCCTCACTGCTACCCCACCGTTTAATAACGTCACAGCTAATCTTGATTTAATTTCCCAAATCACTCGATATCCTGAAAATTCAAACATTATTGATTAAATTGTGGATTTTATGAGAAAAATTGAAGAATGAATGGAGACATCAGGGTAAAGGGAGGAGATAAACAGGAAGAGAATTCCACAGGGATTATACTTTAAAGCATTGTTTTGCATTTAATTCTAATTTACTGTTTAATTGTTTGATTGTGTGGTTTATTATTCTGCTGTTGATGATATTCTTGCTGCTCAGTAATGTGACAATCCAAGTCGATGTGAAGTTGAATCATAAACTGCATCTAGTTATTTCGGAGTCATTGGGTTCTTTCAATTCTGTAACACAACACGAGAAAACAACTGATATTGGAACTGGATTTTCTCCCCATGATCAATGGCTCGGGCCATTTCATAAGAACATAAGAAATAGGAGCAGGAGTCGGCCATCTAGCCCTTCGAGCCTGCCCCGCCATTCAATAAGATCATGGCTGATCTGTCGCGGCTCAGTTCCACATTCCCGCCCTCTCCCCATAACCCTTAATCCCCTCTCTTATCAAAAACCCATCAACCTGCGTCTTAAAAATATTTAGCGAGGCAGCCTCCACCACTTCAACGGGCAGAGAATTCCAGAGATTCACCACCCTTTGAGTGAAGAAGTTCCTCCTCAACTCTTTTCTAAACCGCCCCCCCTTTATCTTGAGGCTGTGCCCTCTAGTCCTACTGTCCTTTCTGAGCGGGAAGAGCCTCTCCACCTCTATCCTATTCATCCCATTCAACATCTTATACGTCTCAATGAGATCTCCCGTCATTCTTCTAAACTCTAACGGGTACAAGCCTAGTTTATTCAGCCTCTCCTCATAGTTCAACCCCCTCAACTCTGGAATCAGCCTAGTAAACCTCCTCTGCACTCCCTCCAAGGCCAAAATATCCTTGCATAAGTGCGGCGACCAAAACTGCACACAGTACTCCAGCTGCGGCCTCACCAATGCCCTATACAGCTGCAGCAAGACCTCCCTACTTTTATATTCAATCCCCCTCGCTATGAAGGCCAGCATCCCATTCGCCTTCCTGACCACCTGCTGCACCTGCAAGCTGGGTTTTTGCGACTCATGCACAAGGACCCCGAGGTCCCTCTGCACCGTCGCATGCTGCAGTTTTTCGCCACGTAAGTAATAGTCCTTCCTACCATTATTCCTACCAAAGTGGACAACCTTACATTTGCCAACATTAAATTCCATTTGCCAGTTCCTGGCCCATTCGCCCAGCCTATCTAGATCCCTCTGCAGACTCTCCACACCCTCTGCACAATTTGCCATTCCCCCAATCTTGGTGTCATCAGCAAATTTCGACACCCTACACTCGGTTCCCTCCTCCAGATCATCTATATAAATGGTAAATAGCTGAGGCCCCAGCACCGACCCCTGGGGCACTCCACTAGTCACCATCCGCCAATCCGAATAGCACCCATTAACTCCCACTCTCTGCCTCCTATTTTACAACCAATCCTCTATCCACGCTAACACCCTACCCCCAACTCCATGTCCCCTGACCTTCTGTAATAACCTCTTGTGAGGTACCTTGTCAAACGCCTTCTGAAAATCAAGAAAGACCACATCCACCAGCTCTCCTCTATCCACCGCCCTAGACACATCCTCATAGAATTCCAATAAATTCATCAGACACGACTTCCCCTTATCGAAACCATGCTGCGTCTGCTCTATCAAGCAATTCCCCTCAAGATGCCTCGCTATTTTCTCCTTGATCACGGATTCTAACATTTTACCTACAACAGACGTTAAACTAACCGGCCTATAATTCCCCGCCTTTTGCCTGGCACCCTTCTTAAACAACGGCGTAACATTAGCCGTTTTCCAATCTTCCGGCACATCCCTGGAATCCAGCGAGGTTTGGAAAATAATCACCAAGGCATCCACTATCACCTCCGCCATTTCTTTCAGAACCCTCGGATGCATTCCATCCGGTCCTGGGGACTTGTCCACAGTCAGTCCCTCCAGTCTGTCGAGCAACATTTCCTAACACCCTGTCCCCGAATTCTAACATGCAAGGAGTTCCCACAGGATTCTGCAGGCCGGGAGCTGGGGCAAGGATGGAGTCACGAACCCCAATCCAAGAAACAAGCTCGAGCTGACAAATCCATGCTGGGGTGAGTCTGGAATGACGGATGGCCCGCTTTGATTTGCTGGGACATTGTCCCAGTCTGCCACATGATTTTTTTGGCCACTTGGCCCTCAATCCTCACCCCCACCACCACATCCCCTTCCTGCCTCCTTATATCCTCAATCCCCCAAGTTACCCCCTCATATCCCTCTGCCCAGTTCATACTCTTCAAAATCCCCCATGCCCCATGTTTCCTGTACAACCATACATCTTCCATCCCCTCCTGTTACCCCCCATGCCCTGTCCATACCCTCCTGTTACCCCCCATGCCCTATCCATCCCCTCCTGTTACCCCCATGCCCTGTCCATCCCCTCCTGTTACCCCCCATGCCCTATCCATCCCCTCCTGTTACCCCCATGCCCTGTCCATCCCCTCCTGTTACCCCCCATGCCCTATCCATCCCCTCCTGTTACCCCCCATGCCCTATCCATCCCCTCCTGTTACCCCCATGCCCTATCCATCCCCTCCTGTTACCCCCCATGCCCTATCCATACCCTCCTGTTACCCCCCATG